>NW_027328792.1:600000-900000 GCF_048564905.1 Vicugna pacos
TTGCTTCAAAGGACACCATCCAGAAGGTGAAAAAACATCTGAGAGGAGAAAATTTTTTCAAATTATTTATCTGATTAAGTATTTGTATCTTCAAATAAAAGAAAAAACTCCTACAACTCAACAAGAAAAAGAGAACTCAATTAAAATGTGTATAAAGTATCTGAAAATGTATTTTTCAAAGAAAATATACAAATGGCCAATAAGCACAATCAAACGATGTTCAATATCATTAGCTGTAAAAGAAATCAAGTCAAAACCACTAGGAGAAACCGCTTCACACTTACTACAATAGGTTATAATAAAAAAAATGTGTAACAAGCACTAATGAAGACACAGAGGAAGCGGAGCATGCAGCCCTTGCTTTTGAGGATGTAACACAGGGTGGCCACTTTAGAAAACAGCCTGGCAGGTCCTCAGAGAGTTGAACATTTGGTTTATGAATGACCCAGCATTTCTGCTCTCTGGTCACACAAGTAAGAGAACTGAAAACAAATGTCCACATAAAAATTCCTACAGGAGTATTCACGGCGCCATTACTCTTCACAAACAAAAAGCAGACACAACACAAACGACTATCACCTGATGAATGGGTAAACAGTAGGGCCCAGATATACAGTAGAATATAATTCAGCAATAGCAAAGCATAGAGTACTGACCCAGGCCACAACCTGGAAATACATTGAAAAAGTTACTCAGTGTGAAAGAAGTCAGTCACAATAGACAGTTCCATTTACATGAAATAACTTGTTTTACATGAAATGTCCAGCACAGGCAAATCCATAGAGAGAGAACAATGGCTGCCTGGGGCTGGGGGAGGATGAGGAAGATGGGAATGACTGCTTGTGCATACAGGGCTTCCTGTTGGGGGATGAAAATATTCTAAGATTGACTGCGATGCACAATTCTGGGCTTTGAGTAAAAACCGCTGCACATTTTAATGGGTGAATTGTATTAAAACTGTTAAGGACAAAAGCACCTAGGGCCAGAACCTTCAAATAGTAAATGCAAATTGCTAACTTTTATTACAGGAAGAAGAAACTGCCCTCAGCATGAAAGCAGGAGATCGGCAAATATGGGTTAACAGAATTGGACAAGAGCATTTCACTTGAAAGAGTTGCTGAGTGTACACGAAATATTCAGAAATAGGAAAATCAGCTTGACATCACGAAGAAGCATTCTGCTTCAAATGCAGATCAAGGATTCGGCAAGCCCAGCTGCTAGAAATAACCAGAGAAGAAACCTGGTTCTTACAACAAGCACCAGAGCCAACAAGGAAATGGTGGTGAGGAAAGCAGGCAGCCAAAAATCTGGAACAGTTTGCTACAAATAATTTCTCCACTGAAAATTCAAAAATAAAATGAAAGTGATGCAATGCTGAGCTGGCCTCACGTTAAAGGGCTTCCTCTGCTGCTCGACAGTTCTGTAACCCCGAATGAGAGACTCAGGAGAATCAGCATGGCTCCTGGCAGTCCCCAAGTGACTGCCCTCCAGCACGTTTACCACCATCACATCTGCCAGGGTTGTATTGCAGAGAAGAGACCAACTTCTAAAAGGCACAGGAAATGTTTACCAGGGAAGAAAAGGCTGCTGTCAGTCCTGGGACAGAGGCAGTGTGAGCAGAGGCCAGAAGGCTGCAGGTGAACTGGAGCAGACCTGGGGCAGGAAGGGACCACGGAAGAGCAGATCTCAATTTTCTACTCTCTCTCCCTCGGGTAGGAGAGATAAAGCCTGCATCCTTCTCACCTGGAACTGTGGGTTCTGGCTGGCAGAAGTCTTACGTACAGGGAATGAATACTCAAGACTCTGTGGAAAAAGTCACGAAAGAGAGAGGGCGTAGGGACCCAACTCCACGAGCCTCTCAAATGATCCCATATTTATTGTGTATAATCAAAGGAAAACGTCATTAACAGTTGTGTGATAGTAAGCAGGAACTTGGGGAAAGAAGGATGAGACAGAGATTGTAGAATCCACCATGAGTACAAAGGCTTAGTGTATCTTTAGGTAAGTCATGGGGTGAGGGGAATAAGATACATCCTTTAGACATGTGAATTACAAAGCAGACCACCAGACCAGCTAGGTCCTTGCTTGGGGGATAATAGAGTATCTAACTGCACACAAGCCCAGCCTTTATAGCTGTGGGCCTGGGTCATTGCTTTGCGATGAGCAGAGTGCTATCTAAAACATCATCTACGCAAGCAAAGCATTATCTCTGCTTTTTAAGGCAAGGAGACAGGAGTGAGGATGCACAGGCACTTGCTTGCAAAGCAGTTACTAAGCATACGTTTTCTTCTTAAATTTGACAGGCGGCTGGGGTCTGTTACAATTTGTTAACCCAATCATGGGCTCCCACATGGAACCATTATGGAGGACACCCTAAGGTGACAAATCCTGGCTCTGGGTCTTTTCCTGCCAGCTTCAGCCACTCTAGCAGAGTCTAGGCACATTCCTGAATAATGATCATACAGAACCACCCACACTGTTAACTCCTGGTGCTTGAAACTTAATTTTAGCTCTACACAACTTAACGTAGAAAAGTTTCAGAAATAAAAGATATTATATTTACTTTATATCTCATCATAGGACTGATTTTTCTGATTGCTCTAAGCTGCTTCTTCTTGGTAAAGCACCTAATTCTGCAGGTGAATTCAGTACTTTCTTTGGGCATAACTAGCCAGTTTGGGCTCGCTAACTTCTATTGGTCAAATACCGATACACTTAATTGATTTCATTGTTCATCAATTTCAGCTGGGAGCAGAGGGAGTGTCACTCTGTTCCTCAGCCCACCCTCAACCCTTATCATCAGCAACTCAGGCCTCCGGAAACCAAAAAAAGCTTTTGTTTCCCTTCTACAGTTTCAACAAACCCAACAGGATACATAAGCCTGGAGAAAGAATTCAACACAAATGTTAAAACAAAAATCAATAAACCTGAAGCAACTCCATCTCCGAATCATGATACACAATGACATGAGATTAAGTGTGTCAGGCCCAAAGCATGGGTGAGCCTGACCACCTGATTTCTATTCTTCAAAGGAAGGAAAGTTTTCCTATTTTTTATTATCACTCTGTCATTGTTTCTGATTAAGCCAAAAACTAGTTTATGAAATAATTAAGCATTGAAATAACAGATTTTTGTTGTATCAATTACAGAAGGCATTCAGAGGTGTTAGGAAAAACCACCTCTGTAAAAAATGCAAAATTTCTTCCACTGTGAAGAACACGTATACAAAATGCAACAGAGAATTCAAGCTCTTGTGAAGAGGAGCAAAAGCCACAGAATCAAAGCAAAGTCATTACTATGAGTCAACTCAAAATTCACTGGACAATCATGTTCAATGCATTCAATGAAATTTAAAGGCATACTGCAAACCATACACTTAATGATCTGCAGGCTAGAGGAAGAATTTCTCTCTTTAACAGACAAGAGTAATCAATAGGGTGCCCCACCAAACAAGGACCAAAGAACAATCAGGTTTTTAACAGTTCTGATATATCAGCATTTTCTAAAGATCAAAATCCAGAAATTTTAAACATTGATTCACACCACAATGAAACAAGCACTTAAAAAAAAAGAAAAGAAAATAAGCACATAGAACATGTACATAGATCAATGAGAATTTCTTGAGACGCTGGAAGAAACAGGCTATAGTCTTTTACTTGAGAAATAAAACTACTTTTAAAGATAAATGCTAAAACACATTTCATCATTCATGTTGCCTTGAAAAATCTGAGGCACTTGTATCTGATTAGAAAAGCAATTCTGAGTAATAGTGTGTTACAATTCAGAGCCAGTTTGCTTTAGAAGAAAAGAGAAAAGAAAAGCTACCGTTTCTCATATACTGCACAAAGTGTGAAGTGTCTCCCTGCCTCTTTCTCCTCCCGTTTTCTAAGCTCATGCTTCCCAACCCTTCTGAAACAAGTATGAGAACCTCTTATTCCCGCCAATATGCCAAATGACAAAAGAAAATCAATTTATTTGTGTAAGTATATGCTTAAACCTTGAACTGGAAGAGAAAGATATCAGAAGTCTATATGGAACTTATTTCTACATTCCTGAAATCACACACACAAACGTTCACACAGACACAGACACAGACACATACCCCCTGGATTACTGGGAAATTCACAAGCTTAGGATTTCCATCTTCTAGAAGATAACTTTGTAGTTAGTTTAAAATACAAAACTGTCAGCTTTGGAAAGCCTTGATCACCTGCTAAACCATCCAAATATCAAAGAGACCCAATTAGCCTTCTCGGTAGAATGTAATTTCCCATGATGGCAAAACATACCCTAAAAAGTCCTTGATCTAAGTCTCGTGTTTATCACTAGCTATGATCGTTTTTAAGCACATTAACAGATTCAGAAACTTATGTCTCAACAGCATTTATTCTTATTGAAATAGTATACGTGTTCATTTGCCTATACAGAGACCAGGTCCCATGATGGAGTTTAAGAGCTATTTTGTGTATTGCAATATTTATTTTTAAGTGCAGAAAAGGAGGGTGGGTATTACTCAGTTGTAGAGCACCTGCATAGCATGCACAATGTCCTGGCTTCAGTCCCCAGTACCTCAAAAAAAAAATAAATAAAATAAGGGCATATTTAAAAATGAGTAAAGTTATAAAAAAATGCAGACTAAAAACCACTGCAATCTAGGAGACACAATTACAATAAAAAAAACAAGAGTTTCTATCAATTATTGGCTATTTGCCAATCGCAGAGACAACCAGAAATCACACCTGATAACCATCACGTGTGATTCTCAGCAACCCTACTAAGTAGACACGGATGGGAAACCAGGCTCTGCAGATGAGGAGACGGAGCTCAGAGGAGCCGGGGACGCTGACCGTCCTGCTTCCCGTGACACCACATCAGCCCAGGGCAAGCGCTGACGGAGCTGCAATGAGGGGACACCCAGCTGCATGGAACCTTGGGGCACTGGGGAGTCCCAGAAAACACTAAAAACTGTTCAGTGAAAAACCAGCTCAAATATAATACACTGTGCCACATTCTCTAAACAGGGAACATGAGTGAGACCTTTTTGATGCCTCCGTGTCCTTTCTGCCATCGTCAGTTACTTGCCCTCACAGCGTGACCAGTGATGAACTGGACCCCATATGAAGCGCACTCAGATGGCAGAGCATTTGAAGCTGTTTTATGAAGTTTGTAAGACTCTGTCTGTGCCTCACACAGGCGGTCATCCATCACTTCTCACCGGTGTGGATGTACCACCTGAAATCACTCCTTTCTGCTTTTTAAAATCCCTTCATCTACTCCAGACTTTTCAATAGCAAAGCAGCAGCTAAACCACAGACAGTGGACAGCTTTTCACCAAATTTCTTGAACAGCCCATCGGACTACCTGGAAGCCCTTTACTTTTATTAAACCCACTTCCAGGTACTTCATCATTTTCGGATTGGTGGACTTGGCCTCTGACTGAGCTACTCAGAGAGCTCCCAGCCTCACATCCGTGAGAGGACCCTGCTGTTGGGAGAAATCAGTGAGAAAGGCGTACATCCCCCAGTCATGTCTGCATGGCTAGAAGTGCCACAACGTGCTAAAAATTTATACCATCATAACCCCTGGGCTCCCATGGTTTCACATTAACCAAACTCATGAGACACTGATGCAAGAAAACCAGAAATTTAACTTATTAATGTAACAGAAGATGTGAAACTATGAACCAGACTGCAATATCAGAGTTCAACCATGAGTATATGTTCTCCTCCACGGCCCAAACACGGGCAGGCAGTCACATGGCAAGTGTGGACAGAAGCAGAGCAGGAAGGATTTCTAGATGAATTCAATGGACTAAATTTCTGTTATACCAACAGATCTGCTGCCTGGAAAACAATTAATTCTAATCACGGTGCACTCTTCGTGGACAGTTGCCGAGACACGACTGTGAGCACCTGTGTAACTCTCCTTTCCCTGTCCTTTCTGGGCTAATTGATGCACAGACGTACAGAAATCGAGGGATGCAGATACATCTAAACACCCAAAGCCCATTCTGGGAGCCACAATACCATACAGCCAGGGTTAAAATACTTGCTCTGCCACTTACTAGTTCTGTGACCTTGGTCAACTTACCCTCTGTGTGCCTCAATTTCCACACTGTGAAACTGGGATAACAATCAAACCTTCCTTACTCGCTTGTTGAGAAGATTGAAGGATTCATTTCTGTAAAACGCTCAGAAAAGAATGTAGCACATTTTGGGTGCTCAACAAATGTCAAATTAATATTACAGTGGTTTACAAGTCTCCTTCCTAATCATCTTCTGTGTTTCCTGGCTAGACTAATACCCAAAGGAAATTCTTATTTCTCCTTTTATAAACTCATGGGATGAACCCTTCTGTTCCATCCCACCACCTGTTTAAACTGATGGAAGGGATACCTCCTCCCCACTCCTCTGGGCCATGCAGAGTGCTACTCCCTTCACAGCCCTGACCCCTGGCCCACAGCTAGCCCTCCTCACATTAACAGATTGAGTTGTGATTCCGGGAAGACAAGCAGGGCATGTGAAACCCTTCCTTTCCCTCCAGTGTTGACTACCCTAGGGAAGCACCCTGGATGCTCAGCTCCATTGCAGAACAGCCCTGTGCATGATGGGGCTCATTCTCTCAAGGGAAGGCTTGCTGTGGCCCAGAGATACCTGGGACAGGGTGAGTCTCTACTTCTGGGACACAGTATCATGACACTCATTTATCCACAGCCCTGAAGTTCATGGAGAACGTGGCTTCATCAGTAACAAAGAAGACATTTATCGCCTGCCTACTCTTTTGTGTCATCTCTCAGTTGGCTGCTGGAGACAACATGTGTATAAGTATTGGTTCCCCTTAGGCCCCAACATATATGAAGTAACAAAAATTTCTGTGGCTTAACGTTGGTCCAGGGCGACTGTGTAACAGTTCTGACTCTGCTGATGCTAAATTATGGGTGTAGGAATTATGGAACGTCCTCAAATATCTTTCATCATAAAATCAGCTTTTCTTATTTTCTTGTTTCTTTGTAATTACCAAAGACTATAAAATGATGGCTGCACACAAAACAGCAGCTAAAGTTTATGAGCTCTCTTGACATACCCACTGTGGTAAACATGTTACATAATTACTAATTCTCACAATTCTACAAAGCAGATATGAGTGTCCCCTTCTCACAGACGAGGGGAAAACTCAGAACGAGCTGACTCAGGATCACATGGTTCAGTGTCAGCACGTGCAGGCAAACCCAAGTCAAGAAACTACACCCCATCATATATGTACCAAATCAACTCCCACCAATTAACACACAGCGGCGGGGTCAATACTCAGGGAACTCAACACACCTTTCAGCTTTATGGTGCTCCAGAGGCAGCTTCTAGCTGTTTTATAATATCCCGGCTCACTGGTTTCTAACACTAGAAGAAAAGCCCGATTTTGCCATTGTTTGCACAGCAAGTCTGAAATGTTCACAGCGAGATAAAAGAATAAAACTATGATATAAGCAGAAAAAATTTTCCAGGTAGAAAGACATAATGGACGTTGTGCTATTCTGAAGCATTAAGCAAAGGAATCAAAATAAAATCACATTGTTTAAGCCTTATTTTACAAACAGAAAAATTAAGACTGTAAAAAGTTGCAACAGCGCCACCTATGGCTAAAAAGACCTTCCAGGTTGCCGGGAAACATGCAACACAAAAATTGACTGTAAGATGAGAAACGAGAATCAGATAACTAGAAGCTTATGTAGCATATACTGCACTTTGCTTCGGGGGGATGGAGGGGTATTCAGTATTTAATCTGATATTGCTAATACTCCTAAATATAAACAAAAGACATAGGCTCATGGAAGCTCATCTTAGAAGAGGAAAGAATCCAGTCCAGCCACTTCATTTTACACGAGGGGAGACTGAGACCTGAGATCTGTCCTCCTGGCAATCAGCAGCAAAGCTCTCCTAGGTCTCATGTCTTGCACTGTAGTAAAAACCAACAGAACTGTACTAGGCCTATATTCATAAAAGTCACGTCTGTATTTTTCCAACAGTAGGTAATCTAAGTATCTTGCAAAATACTTCTCAAAGAGCCAGGAAATCATAGAAGGGTATTGAAATACAAAAACATTTATTTACATATTAAAACAGCATGAGCTTTATTCTCTCTATTAAAAAAGTGACATGTCAAATCAAAATTTTGAAATTTTAAAACCTGAAAAGAGTGCAGAAAAAAATCAAAATTTTCTTTAGTCACAAAAGAGAGAAGCTTATTCCCTGATAATAATCAATGTGGATTTTTCTAAACTTAATGGTTCTGGTCAGGATCCCGAGAAATTAAATGTCTGATGGATGGTTACACGGCAACATGAATTCTGAGCTTACATTCTGTGTAAATAATCTTCAAGGTCGTCTGCTTAAGGCAATTTAAGTAGTCCCTGTCTCACTAGAATGACACAGATTTCATTAAAGCTTCATACTGCACTTAAAAAAAAACAATCCTAGTTACTTTAAGCCATATTAATGTATATCATATATACACATATTGAATATGCATCAGAAATAAGCTACCCTTTTTAGTATTCAGAGTTGATACTTCTAAACTATCAGTCACTGTGAAAGCACATTTTTATTAAGCACCTCTACGGTGCTTTGTATACAAGGCGTCCAGCTCTCACAGTCAGACAAGGTAAACCATATTACTCAAATTTCACAAATGACGAAATATACTTAAGCCATGTAAACAACTAAGATATTCATCATCAGGAAAGAAAAGAGTAAGGATTTTACTTACAATACTCACTGACAAAGTTTTCTTTCATACTAAGACTACATAAAACAAATTCAGTGTTTGGAAATTTTTCAGTAAATAAGCACCACTAGAAAAAACAAGTAACATCATTAGCAACAGTTGGACTTTCAAAGACCACTTCTCTCTTGCACAATAGTTATTTTAAATGTTTTGTTTTTAGTTCTCACAAAGCACTAAATTAAAAAACTATTTCCTTTACAGTCATTACCTGAGAATAAAACATTTGTGAAAATGTACAATTTTAATTTATGCCACTCTGCCTCTCATTCTCACTGGTGTCTCTCCTTTGAAGACCTCATCAGGCTGAGATAGCTAAAATCGGTCATTTATGGGCTCACAGGAGTTCGGGAAAACACTCAACGGGAAGCTGATTAGAGGAGCAATTGAGAATTCATCCTGTGCAGCCTGGATTCCAGCATCGAGCTAGCCACCGCCAGCTGCGTGTCATTTGGGGCAAGCTGACCCATCTCTCAATCCCTCAGCTACAAAAAAGGAGACACTGATACCTACAATCAAACACTTGCTATGAAGTAAAATATGAGCAAAGCATTTTAGCCTCAGTTAGGCGTCCACTCACAGCGAGTTTGGTCATTATGATGATGAGGATGGCTGTTAACAAATTAAGCTCGACCAAACAGGAGAAATCACCTTAAAGGAGAAACATTTTAAGTCCATGAGTATTTCCTTTTGGGTGGACTGTAGAATATTCTATAGATTTTTTTTTAATAAACCAAATTTTGTCCATTAATTGTAGATTTACAGGTTCATGGACAAGTCTCCAGAAAAATAATTAGAGGCCTCTAACCTCTGAAAATTAAGATGTAAATTTAAAAAAAAAATCAGGGAAGAGATTATACCTCATTTGGGAGAGTATGTGCTTAGCATGCATGAGGCCCTCAATTCAGTCCCCAGTAACTCCATCTAGAAACTTTGTTTTTTAAGAAATAGAGAATTAAAGCAAAAGGATGGAGGAATACGGAAATTTTTAGAGACTCATCTCAGATTTAAGATAGGGAAGAAACCATCCAATTCTCAGAAGAAATCTTGAGGACTATGTAAACTGGATCTGAGATGTCTAGTCTTTTAACATTATTCATGAAATCATATTACCAAGTCTTAAAACTACCTGATAACCCACAGTGGTGATACTGATCATAACAGCTACCATCACGTATCGAGCTCCGGCTAGGACTGCTCTGTTCTGACATCTCTACCCCTAAGGCCTCACCAGGCGGAGAGCACTAAATTCGGTCATTTATGAGCATCTCGTGTAAGTCCTCCATTTGTGCTTCTCACTCTCCCCTCACCAGCTCCTCTGAGGGAAGCACTGTTATCATCTTCCCCACCCGCAGATAAGGCCACTGAGGCACAGACACTAAACCCGTTCCAGGCCACATTGGAATTAAAGGACGTCTGTATTTCTGCTGTTTTGCTTTTGACAAAGGAATCTGAGATATCAATTCAAAGCAGACTGTTAAATATTCAAGTCTGTCAGGTCTTCACCTCAAAGAGCAGATACTATAAATTCCTGCTGTAGGATGAGGCTGCCGTCACAAACTGACTCAGCTTGAAATTAATATCCAAGATGAAGCAGCGGATACACGTAAATATTCACGATTGTCAAGTCTGCCCACGGGTCTGGGCCCTTCACTGCCTGAAAGGGGGTGAAATCCCCACCCGTGTCTGGGAGGGAAGCGCGGCTCTTCCCGGGCTCACCCAGGCTTCATAGGCTATTTACCCCCACAGACTAGCCTCAACGGTTAAAAGCTCTCAAGATTTTTACACCAGGCAAAACTGAAAGACATTTCTGTAGATGGAGCACTTTCTCAGGCTTAAATTTTTTTGCCTACACTCAGCCAGAGGGAGAAAAGAAACAGGACTCTACAAAGTCCTGACCCTCACCACTCACAGGAGTAGAATGACCACAGCAGAAGATGGCCCTTCACATTGCAGGATGTGAACAAAATAAAGATGCCCCAACAACAGGCACTCCCAGACACAGCGCTCAGCAGTCTTCTGCACAATCACAGTTGTGCAGCCCTCAACACCTTCTATTTCCAGAACACTTCATCAGCCCAAAAGAATCCCCCTATCACTAGCATTCACTCCGTAATCCCCCTCCACCCAGCCCCTTCCAACCATCACCTGCTCTCTGCCTCTGCATGTGCCTTTTCTGGGCTTTTCCGATCACTGAAATCAACAATATCTGGCCGTTTGTGTCTGCTTCCTTTCAATTAACATGCTGTTAGCAAGGCTTGTATATTTTGAAGTGGCATCAGCATCTCTTTATTTTTTATTTTTTTTGGAAACGTTAAAGATTATTAGAAGGTGGTAAGTACTATCAAAAAGAGTAGAGTGGAGCATAAGTGATTGTGTTTCAAAGGGAAAAGTGTGGGTTGAACAGTCAGGGTGGACTTCCCAAAACAGGTGGCATTTTTCATTTTCCTCTTTTTTTTTTCTTTTTTATTCACTCTTACGTGTGAATAATGTTCCACTACATGGAGATACTACATTCTGTTCATCCATTCAGCAGCTATGTATGGACGAGGTCCAGAAGAATGAGTGTAAGGGGTGACTAGCATGGATGGCATTTAAGCAAAGGGCAAAATGTGTTTTCAAAAAAAAGCCAACAAACAGAGGCGCAAGGAAATTCAGTGCGTTTCTGAGCAAAGTGCTTGCTTGCTTCGGCAGGACTACCGTGCAGGGCTGGGGCGGATATTGGCAGGAATCACGGTGAGGGAGTCACCTGAGAAGACATCCCACTGCAAGCAGCTCAGCCAATCCTCCTCCCTCATCCTGTATTGTTAGAGCAATGTTTCTAGGTTACTCTTATTTCAATTAATAGCATTTAACTGCACGTCTGATCATCACCATCAGACCACATTACCTCCAAGTCACAGAAAATCATTCACTGACCGGAGCAGCACCAGGACATAATGGTGATGGATTAGGGAGTCCTGCAGCATTCCAGCCTGCAGGCACAAACCCCACATGTGCCCTGGTGATGTCCAGAAAATAAAATGCATGGAAATATCTCACTGCTGGAACACGACAGCTGCCCTCAAATTGCCCGAAAATCATGCTGGCAAAGCACTACTCAACCTTCTCAGTACAAAAAAAAAAAAAAGCTAAGAAGGCAAATTTAGGCTCTTCCATTGAAAACCAGCAGCCACCACTGCCAGTATTTGAGCTGGAATGCTCCTGACTTTGAAAACCACTGCGCAGTTACTTTTCAAACGTGAAACTCATATATATATACCACGTAGATGATATTGCAGTAGGATTTTTCTTTTCAAAATTTCCAGTTGCAAAATTAGCACAAGAAAGTTTATGTTTAGGCTTTAAAAAAAAATCAATTATCCTCCATTTTCTTAATTTTGAACTTATTATTATTTTATAAATGGAGCTATGGTGCGTATTTAAAACCTTTTGATTTCTGAAAACAAGACGTTTATGACCTCACTATTTCAGAGCAAACTTTAACGATTCTTTGAGAGGTGGGGCCTGGGGTGCTCACTAACAGCTCTTTAAATACTGACAAGGATGTGCTATTAAGTAATACAAAGGCTCTAAGTCCACATTAGCTCAGAAAGCAAAGAAACCACACCAAAGACTTCCTTAAATATTTTATATATTCCTATTCTTTTGAATATTAAAGCTCTTAAAACATATGATTTTTTTTGAAAAAGACAACAGCTGTAATAATTTTCCTCTCACCAAGAAAGCAATCTTTATCAGGAATAAAAACCCCTATGGAAATCGAAATGACAGGACGTTTCTAGCTAAGTGAACATCCAGATCTGAACACAAACCTAAATCCTATCAGATCTCACTCGAAGGAGCTCTACAAAGGCCTGGGCAACCCTGGAGATTAGCTCTTTTGTTCCAAATGTTGGCTGAGCTAAGATAATCACACTAGGCATGGAAAGAGAGAAGAGGAATGTCCCCCTGGCAGCCTCCATCAGTTTTCTTCCAGCCACAAGGTGCCTCTAGGGCAGCCCCGCTAACAAGTCCCCCATAAGAAAAGCCGGCATCCACACTGCCCCTGCCGTCCCCAAGTAGCCCCGAAGCCCATATCCCAGCCTGTGAATGGTCTTCAAATGATCCCCCAGTTGGTGGCACCCTCCACCTCTTCCCCGCTACACACACACACAAAGCCACGACAGCCTTCCCAAAGCACAAATTTGATTACATCAACCCCACTTCAAACAGTTCAGAGGCTCCCTGGTAGAGTTCTAGCCCCACCCCAGACCCTGCTCGCCCAGCCTCATCTCAGTACATAGGTCCCCAGTGACCTCAGGAGCCCCCTGACCTGCTCCTACTTCCCACTTGCCTCCAGGTTCATTTTGACTGTTTCCCAAGGAAGCCTTCCCTCCCTCCAACCTCCACAATTTGTTCCTCTCTTCCTAGAACATTCTAGGCTAACTGACAACGCTAAGCTCTCAAGAAGCAAATACATTTTGCTTATTTATGTGGCTACACTCTCTCTCCCCTAGACTCACTGAAGTGCACGTGTTATGAATAAATGAATGACGGGTTGGATCTCAAAGGGACAGACATACCTGCTCTCACCAGTCCCGACCCTTTTGTCTGTAGTATATCAGAAGCAAAACCAGAAGTACCTTCCCTGAGGGTCACTTCTGTTGACACCCTTCACTGCCTACTGTGTCAGTTCTAGTAAAACTCAACTTCTTCCAAAGCCCTACACCCCGGACTCTCTCCAGTGTCCTCCCCAGCAGGGGCTCCCTCCACCCTGGACCGCACAGGGCACTCTCCCCGGGTCCCCACGCCAAAAGCCTCCAGGCCTCTGCCCGGGCTGCACCTGTGACCTGAGCCACATTCTTGACTCCTTCTCTTGGCTGACTCTTACTCTGTCCTCACAACTGAATGTACAGCCCATTTCTTCCAGGAAGTTCTCTCTGATAATGTCCTTTAAGTCTTGTCTGGGCTCTATCTATAGCAGCAGTACATGGTGACCAACTGGGTGTTTGCCCGCTCCTTTGAGACCACGAACACTTGGGAACCACGTGGGAAGGAGTGAGAGATTACAAGACAGGTGGGGAAATCAAAAAGCAGAAATCACAGCCCAAGTCCCAAATTCAACGATACTTTCTCAGAAAAAAGTATAAAATATTTCACACGTGTGCCATTTGGCTACTATTTTTGTGGCTTGTGGACAGCAAGAACTTGGTGTTCTAGCCCAAAACCCAGGTTACATGCAAAGAAATGTATATATTCTTATCCAAAGGAAACCAGAGCTGCTCAACAACAGTTTTCATTTAGAACTGAAAGGAAATTTGATAAAGGCAATCTCTCTCTCTCTCTTCTTTCTTTTCTGGAATCATATAATTTTAGAAGTATTTGCGTGACTAACAGACGTCTACAGCCCGTGATTCTGCACTGAAGTGTTTGGGGCTGAGGAAGCCCAGATTACATTCACTCTGTAAATGCAATCACACCAACACACTGATAGGTGCCGTGAGTGGTGGAGCTGATGTTCCAAAGCAGGCAACATTATTCTGTAAGAGAACTCTAAATAGAAAGTAAGAAATGCAATGTCCTGTACTCAATTTCATTTGCTATATGGGCCATTAACTGATAGTATATCTTGACTAATGAAACCCAAAAATAAATTGTCAACTTCGATTTTCTTCATCTGACCGTTTTATGCTAACATCGGATATTAAACTCTCACTCCATATGGAAAGCTCAGGCCTACGCTGCAGCACAGTTACATCCCGTGGAAGAAAGCCGACCAAGGGAGAACTGGAGAGTTTCCCTTCAGAAGCTGCAAAGTCTGGTTTTGCACCTGTACACCATTTGCAACCACGTCATCATCAAAGGAGTTAGACGTTACCTCTCTGGGACGAAAATCACTGCGTGCTTCAGAACCATCAAAGAATGCTGAGCTTTGTGAAACAGTCCAGAGGCGCTTAAATCATACTTTTTCTGAAAGGCTCCAAAACTGACCCACTTCACCATTCCAGGTATAACAGGGAAGTACTGGAAACAGTAGAGAGAACATGCCCTTGAATTCTGACAAGGCCCTGCTTGAATCCTGCTACAGCATTTACTAGTCGCTAAATGGACCAATTCTTTAACCCCTCTGAGAAGGCTTCCCAATCCCCAAAAGGGGGCTGCCGCCGCCCACCTGGGAGGCATGGATGTGAATGAAACACGCAAGTAGGGCGGCCGACTGGTACCTGACACGGGGCCTGGCTAGTTTCCCTCCGCTGCCCTTCTCCCCTTTTAAACTTGCACTGTTCCCCCGGTAACGATCAAGCCCCCGGAACAGACTGCCCGTATCTTCTGTGTATCCCTGGATACATGCCTTACCCTTAGGAGGCCAGAAAAACAACTGCCTCCTCCCAAGTCACTAACAATGTTCTTAAGAGTCTGGGTATTTTTAACTCTATTTTTCAGGGAGACTATTCCAGAATTTTGCAAGCACCATTCTCCAGGTTGGCTCCCCTCCCAGTGCCCATCCCTTCTCACCTCAGATCCTCTGTCTGACTGCCTTCTGTTCATGGGAAAGCGAGTCCGGTAAGGTGGGGCTCCCTAGGCCTCCCTCCCTCCCTCACAGGTGATTGTGATTAACTTCTCCCCACTCCTCACTGCAACTCTAGCTTCTGAGGAGTCTACCCTCCCGTACCCTGCAGCCTCTGCACCTTCCCAAGACGCACACGTGGCCACGACCCTCCCTTCAGATTTCTTCCTGGCTGGCCCTGCCCAGCCCCTGGCCCCTTAAGGATAACTGGCATTGCTTTGAAAATGGCAAACGCCACTGACTGACACACCAGAGCTGTATGGTCTGGGCTTTCCTCCAACCAAGACACAGCCCTGCCCCCCTCAGTCTCAGTCTGCAGCTCTCGAGATGATCTAATTCACATGCAAGGCTGTGAACACCAGCTAAGAATGACGACTCCCAACGTGTATCTCTAGTCCGGCTCCTTCACCTGAGCCCCAGGCTCATCGACCCGAGTGCCTCTTTGAAGTCCTAATTTGGATGACAAATGGCATCTTAAAAATGCCTCATGTCCACCATTTACTCTGGAATTCCATTCCTGTCAGGTATCTCCCAGACTCCCCATTTTAGTAACAGCCCCAGCACCCACCGAGGTGTCTGAGGTCACATTCAATTTCCACTGTTCCCTCCCCCAGGCCCTGCCCTGGAATCAGTCCTGTTATCTCCATCAATAAGCCCATCTCAAGTGTAGTTCTGTAGGGACCATGGCCGGAAACACACAAGCTCACAGCATGGTGCACTAACAGTCCTCCGTAGGGTGCTCCCTGGATGGGGAGGCATCTCCTGCCGCTGGTCACCTCAGAAGGCAGTGGATTCTCACACAGGAGGCCCAGGAGAAGGGACTCAAGGTTCTCCCATGGTCTGAGCTTTGAAGGGCCCGAGGTCTGGGGGAGCTCCTAATTAGCAGACACACTTGCCAATGAGCAGATGAGGATGGGGGAACCCACGCAAGGCTGTTATCACTTCAACTCATGGGCTCTCAGGAGCCATGGGAAAGGCCTGTGTCCAGTGTACAGCCCAGCCATCACAGATCCCAGCCTGCATTTGCCAACCCGGACAGCCTAGACTCCATCTACTTGCGACACTTACTTCTGTTCTGTTCCCCACCCAGAATGTGATGGACTCATTCAGATATTCTGGCCTGTCTCAAGCGAGACAAATTCAGTGAAAAATGAAGTGTCCACATTTGGACCAGAGCATGAAAGGAGAAACAAGGCCTCATGGTCAGCATGATGGTGGTGGCCAAACAATTCCACCAGGTGAGATGAACCAGGGTAGGGTTGAGAATCCAAGGTCCTGGGTTGGACAAATCATCTTCCTTCATTGTTGACTGGGGTGTTGGGGACTGACTACCACAAACTAACGACACGTTAGGGGGCCCACGTGGTGGGCGTCAGCTGCAACAGAAACGGATTCAGCTCTTTACTGCCAACATGGGTTAAAAGTAAAGGCCGAGGCAGGAAGGTCTGCACGGCTGCTGAGGCAAACCACAGACCCAGCTCTGAATGCCCACTGGCTGGAGCAGAGAGGAAGCTACGGCCCTTTTAGCAGTCCCTTTGCCCAACAGATCCAGGTAAGCCAGCTACTTAGGAGAAGGCCATGTTGTCCTGATACTCAGAAAAACCAGCCTCGTAAAGGGAAAAAATAGTGGCATGGATTTTAGACCCAATTCTGCCCATTTATGAAGGCAAAGTAAAGTAAATGGCACGGGGAAGTTGAATGCAAAAAAAAAAAAATTAAAGAACCAAACGGTGACCTCTTCCTCCAACAGCGTCCCCTGCAGCTGTCACCTCCGTGGCGGCCACATCCTCACCAGTGACCGCCGGCCAGGAAGCGACGTCACGCACGTCACACAGCGACAGCCAGGAACCGCGTGCTGAGCACGTTTGTGTAAAAGCAGGAATCGAGCAAAATGCTGCAGAGTTTGACCTTACAAGTTTAAATACTCCATGAAAAGAATCCCTGAGCAGCCGACTAAATCAATTCACATCTTACTTCTTCAAAACAATGAAACAAATTTAATAAGGGCGCATTTGTCATCAAATAAAAGGAGGACCAAACATGTTCCTCAAAAGCAAGGATTTCAACAGGTATCAAACACCAGTGGGTGATGAGCTAACAAAGCAAATATTCCAAAAAATTAGAAAATAAAAAATGACTAAGATAATAGATGGATCAAAACAGCTGTTAAGTTGTTGCTTTTTAAAGCGATGGAGACTGTACGGAGGGCAATCTGGCTATTTCCAATGCAGGGTGTGCACAGCCCACATTTTCAGAAGCAACAACATGCTCACTGGGCAGTACAAGTGAAAAAGGAGTAAAGAAAAAGGAAAAGAGGAACAAGAGAAAATTAGAATCACACAAGAACAAAAATAATTTTGACTGCATGTACAAGAATTTATGTGAGTGTGTGAGGCCAGGGACGCGGGGATGGTGAGGCCCAACCTCACCTCCTGCTCAAGGGAAAGCAGGGGCCTGAGGGGAGCGGCGCTGCCGGGGGACCACAACGTGTTCAGCTCCCCTAACCAAAATTCGACCTACAAGCGACTAGGCAGCTTTTGAGCTACAAATTATTGTCGCATTTCAGTCTGAACCGTTTTACTCACTTCCACCAAGAGTAGCAGGAGAGAATGAGGCTCTGCTCCTGCACCAAAGCATTGTTTAAAAAATTAATGACTGTGGAATAGTAAAAGAAACAATGGAGTAAAAGTGACTGGAGGAGAATGTGCTTGACCCGAGCTCACTGGCCGCGTTATCTCAATGACGTTCAGATGCTGGCTGAGCCCTTATGGTACCAGAATAGACAGACCCACAAGGAGGCAGGTTTAATGCGCTGAACCACTGTGGGCTAAGTACACATCCGGCTACTCCGCCAAGTCCCAAGGGCAGACTTCAAAAGGCAAAAACAAGCTGGCATTCTCTGGTGGGTCTGCAGACTCAGAGACAAGCATTTGTTGAGCAAAAATGTCACCAGTGCCTCCTATGACAAAAGAAGTGGCACTGGCGTGGGGGCTGGGGCAGGGCTCCAGGCTTCCACTGCTCACTCACCAGTCTGTCCAGGGGGAGAAGGTGGTCCCTGCTTAGGTTTCGCTGATGCACCTACTTGACTAATGTCTGGGGCCTCAGCAGGAGTTGACAGATGAGGTGAACGGAGCGAGACTCTGTGTAGCACGGTGCTGGGAGCTATGCCCTCAGCAGTGCCCAGGCTCCTAAACATGCCAGCTCATCTCCAAGAAGCAGATGGGGAGTGCGGGCATGTAGATCACAGGGCCCTGTGAGGACAAGTACAGATCATGGCCACGACATGCCTCTCCTCTTCCTTAAGCCATAGAGGTATTTCTGGGGAGGAACAGAAAATTCATCCAGAGCCTGCTAGGTGGGCTCTCGCAGGTGGGACTAGTGTCCCCTGTGCTTCTCACTCACAGGGCTGGTCTAGACATTCTTTTTATTAATTCCCTAGCATCTTCTCCTCCAACTTACCAACAACCAGAAAGTAGGATCTGATCTTAGGTAAGTTCAAGAATCACAGAGCACCACCTCCAAAGCGGGCCCGGTAGCACATGCCAGGTCTTCTGACCGCCACCTGTGGGACCACCATGAGCCCTCTCCAGACTCAAGGACCGAGGCCGTAGGCCGGGGGGACACAGCTTCCCTCACTCACCCCAGCAAAGGGGGACCACGTCTCGGCAAAGGCATCTCACCCTCTTCAGCCCGAGGGAAAACATGATAGATATACGGGGAAACAGAGCAGAAGGTGGGGGGTAGGCAGCCCAGAAGAGCTCATCTGTACTTCCGAGGCAAAGTGGGGCCATTGACTTAATCACAGGGACAAAGTGGGAATGAACATTTCCCTGCTCTGTCCCATACACCGTGATACGCCTTTCCCTGCATAAGGAGTTCATTAGGAAGTCCCTGGCGGTGTTTCTGATGTCCTAACTTGGCATGGTGGCTGTCGGGCAGGAAGAGACGGCCTGAGCTGAAAAGGTGCTGGGCCTGGGAGGCAGGTGACAGCGGCTCCAGCCGCAGCTCAACCAGCGCCTCGTTCTGCCTCTCGGGGCTCAGCATCTCATCTATAAGCAAAGGGATGAGCATGTACCAGGACAGGCTGTGCAACAGAAATGAAATGAGAGCCATGTAAAGAAAGTTTCCCAGTTGCCACGTTTAAAATTTGAAACAAAGAAACAAACCAACAAACAAAAAACAAATACTAGAATGTGATTTTAAGAACAGATCTTACTTAATCTACTGTATGTAAAATACTATTATTTTGACATGTAATCAATATAGGAAGTAGAGAGATAATTTATGTACTTTTACTAGACAAGCCTCAGCGTCTGATGTGCATTTGACCTACAGTACATCTCAGCTGAGTCCAGCCTCCTCCCCAGTGCTCCTAGCATGTGGCTTTGGCTACTTTATTGGACAGCAACTCCAGGGGTCCCACCATGTTCCTGGCTGTAAAGCGGGAGTAAGTGTCCACACTAACCCTAAAAGGATCTCTCTGAAATAAAGGCGGATTCACTTTGAAATGTCTGGAAACCGGCGGGCTGCACCTCCCTCCCCCCTTGGCTACAAGATTGACTTCTTCCTTGCTGATCCGTTTCTGGATGTAGGGAAGCAATCCAGCACACAGCCAAGGTGGACTGGCTTCCAGGTAAATTTACCTGCTGTCTGTGTCCAGTCCCATGAAGTCCTCCTTCTCAAACGGGATGCAGGGGAGGGGGATCTTGTCCCCAGAATTCTTGGGGCCACCATCCAGCCACTTGGACTTGAGCAAGATGAAGAGTGACTCAGTGAAGTCCTCGATCCTCTTCTCCACCACCCTGCAGTACTCTTAGATTGAAGGCAACGTCGGTGCGTGTCTGCTCGGCTACCTCCCCATGCTGCACAAAGACAAAAAGCTGAGAGTCATTAAGCGATGCACCATACAGCTCCTCTGCATGTGGAGCTTCTCGAAGGCCTTGGCAGAGAGACATTCGGTAATGGTGACAAGGCCCACGACCTTGGGGTGTTTCTGGAAGACGCTCCACCGATTCTCGGGCACATAGCGGTGCCTGTAGTGGATACAGAGTGTCCACTGGGAGCCACAAGGGCTGATATGGCTAACCGAGGTGAGTAGCTGATAGATGCAAAAGAAATTCTCCTCTGAGATGATCTCTATGGATTGGACCACAACGGGACGAGTCTGGTGGTCCTCAGCACACTGCACGTAGTCAGGGATGCTCATGTTGCAGACCCTGCCGAGAGGGGAGAGGAGATCGAGGTACATTCTCTGCTGTGTGCTACGGGCCCATCTGGGTTGCGGTGACCTGGTGTGTACCAGCCAGAAGACAAGGGAAGCCAAAGCAAATCCAAGGGTACAGTTTGTCCTCAGAGTCTGCATATGGCTACTGTAGCTCGGATCACATTACCCAGCTTTTGGTCTAGGCTTCCTGCCTCTGCAGAGAAAGGTCATTTCTTATTTTCTATTTCCAAGCACCTAGCAAGGCCCTGATGCAAAGTCACTGCTCAAAAATGCTGAATAAAGAAATGAACAAAGGAAATGCTTCCCCAACCCCCTTCAGCAGAATATAAAGAGAAGGACCACAGTAGGATCAAAAGATCTGGATTCCTATTCAATTTATTTGAACTCCTAAGCTTCATAATAATGGATAAGAAAACTTGCCTTGGGGTAGAGGGTACTGTTCATTGGTGGAGCACATGCTTAGCATGTACGAGGTCCTGGGTTCAAACCCCAGTACCTCATTTTAAAAAATCAAACAAATAAATACACCTAATTTCCCTCCTGAAAAAGTATTTTTTAATTCAAAAGTCAAAAAACACCTTGCAATTGACACAACATTGTAAACTTGACTATACTTCAATTAAAAAAAAAGCCTTGCCTTACAAGAATATATCTGGATTACGGATGTTTGAAAATGTAAAATGCATAGGGTACCACCTGCATAAAAGGAGGTGACTGTACACATGTTCTATCCCTCCTTTATGAGTTATACTTCCTTTGGGGAGGTTATAACCTCTCAGAGCTAATTTTCTCAGATTAAAAAATATAAACATTACCTGATTCTCAGTACTGCTGAAGAATCAGATAACTCTATGAAAGCATCTGACCCACAGAGTTTACTCAATAAATGTTTGTTGAATGAATGAATAAACAAGCAAAGTGAATGCTGCTCCCTGCCACAAACCATCATAATGGTACTGCCTGGAAATCCCAAGCCCACCTTCACCCGACTCTGCATTAACAATGTGGGTGACCTGGACAGGCCTGCGTGCTTCACGAAGCCCCAGTTTAATCGTGAATAGAAATAAGGGCAATAACACAAACCTCAAATTGTTAGTGAGTCAGTAATGAATTGTACCCCAACACTGCATGATGGAACCATTAAGAAAACTGGGCAAAGGGTCCATAGGCCCTCTCCATATAATCTCTTACTACCACATGGGAATCTACATTACATCTCAAAATTAAAAGTCTAATATTTTAAAGAGGTTATCGAAGTTAGGTGAGCTCACTGTCTCAAATAAGGAACACACAGTACAAATAGGACAATGCCCAGCCCATGAGATACACTCAGTTAACATTCCCACTGAGCCCACTAGTCCCTCCAACTTCAGAGCAAGAGGATGGGTCCTCGTGGCAACAGGCCACAGCACCTGAAGCTAACAAAGCTAATGGTGTCCACTTAAAAGAGCCCCTGTCACCACCCTTGTTCTAATTTTCTATTTGTAATTTTTTTCTTTTCATTAAATTGGAACTCCAAATTGCATAGAATTCTTACCAGATATCATGATGGCAGCCCTTCAAAACCTGACCACAGAGATCATGATGGCAGCCCTTCTTGGTGAAACAATAAAATGAAAAGCCATTTCCACAAGACCTCTGTGTAAATCTACTAGGGAACTTCATCCTGGACTGAGGAAGAGGACTGGGGAGTAGGGGGTAAACTGGGACACGGAGAAATATGGGCCACCTGTCCCACAATGGACTTTAGACTCACCCTCACCCTCCAGGAACTTCTAAATACACACAGACAGAGTGCTATGGACAAGAATTTTTTTTAAACAAATCCCTGAATCCCTAGCAGATCTTGTTTCTACCGAGACACAAATGTCTTATTTGTATAATGTTTCACAGAAGCCTTAAAATATTATCACCCCAACTTGACACATCAAGAAACTGAGGTAGAGAAGTTTATCACATTCTACAAGATTAGAGAGAGGCCACGTCAGACACCGTATTTAAATCCAAGTCCCTGCTCCGTTGCTCACACTAGAAAGTGTCACATACTGCCTCTTTCCTGCCCTCTCCCTGCAATAAATCTCTGAAGAGTCTTTTCTGTGTCACCTGCAATCAAAATCACATCAATTTTTCACAAAGAGCTATGTCACTCCTTGGAGGACATACCAAAATCTAAAGGGTTGGGTTGAGAGGAGATATTTGCATTTTCTGTTTCTCAAAGGAAACATGGCTTTAAAAGAAACTGAAAAGTATTTATCTAGTCTAAGCGCTCATTGTGCACAGAAAGAAACGGAGGCTCAGAGGAGAAGAGGAAAGGGCGTTATTAACAAATATTGCCTCAGTGCAGCACTAAGCCAGCCCTGGGCACTTCTGGGGGAGGATCTGGAAGGCCCAGGAAAATGAGTGTTAGAAAATAGAAAGAGAAGAAGAATATAAGGTCCCGTCTCTACACCACCATACCATGAATTTCCACCAAATTACCCAGTATGGGTGCAGCCAATAGTAAGGTTGTCTAAACAGGTTATTGAAACCTGGAATTCTCAACCATAGTGGAAATTCCAGCATTTACTGTGCTTTTTTCCCAGTTCAATCATCAATTCAGTGGGCATTCTGTACCAGGGACTACACGAGACCTGGAGTTCTCCCAAATAAAGATCTCTATTACCACGTGTGCAAACCACATAAAGGCAACCAGAAGAAAAGCGCCCACAGATAAGATGGAATTACTGAAACTGAAAGCAGCCAAAGAGCATATATTACTAGGAAAAATGGTGCTCCTATAAATGGACTCATGGACATAGAAAGCAAACTGTATTTAGCAGGCAGGAAAGGAGGGATTAACAGATACAAATTAGTAAATATAAAATAAATGACAAGGACCTGCTATATAACACAGGGAACTATATTCAATTTCTTGTAATGAGTTATACTAAAAACAATCTAAAACATATGTATATACATATGCATATGTTTATAACTGAATCTCTGCTGTACACCTGAAACTAACATTGTAAATTGACTACACTTAAATAAAAAATAATTTAAAAAATAAGTAAAAATAAAAGCAACGCCATTAAGAAAAAATAAAAGAACACTCTAATCCCCTTAGCTGTAGGTGGTGGAGAATTCTGGTTGTAAACACCAAGTCCACTGGATCACTCCAGCAATGGCTGTCACTCTTTCTGACCATCAGAGAGTCACTTGCTTCACTGAGGTTTCTTTTCTCTTCTGTGAAAGGCTACAGCTGCAACTAACGATGTATAGAATCTCATCATTCACAAGCCCAACAAGTAGTGAGGACTTCCCATGGGCCAGGCTCTGGACAGAGGAAAATATAGGGTCCGAAATATATTCATGGGTAGAAGAAGTTTGTGCCATAAAGACGTTAATTCTTCCTGTTTTGATAGACAGATTCATTGCAATTCTGATTAGAATTCCTACCAGATTTTTCTTGGAATGTAACAAGTGAATTTATGGTCAAGATTAGCCAAGAAATTTCTTTAGAACCACCACTGGGGAGGGGTGGATAGGTCATTAATTTCCACTGCTCTTTCTGAAGTGATAAAAACGTTCTGGAATAATAATGGTTGCACAACTGTGAATATGCTAAAAGCTGCTGAATTTTACCATTTAAATGGATGGAATTCATGGTGTGTGAACTATATCACAATAACGCTGTTATATGAAAAAATATTTCTTGACAAATATTTTTCTTTTTATACCACTAGTCTGTCCCACAATTTAAGAAAAACAAAAAACCAATACAAACCAAACTGTGCCAGGAGTTCTTTAGGACTGCAATATCCCTGGGTCTCCAAGGCCTCTGGTGATGCTGTTCCTGTTAACACACACTAGCTGGGCTGGGCTAGCTAGGGACTGTAACTATCTTTTTAAAATTGACTGTCACACGTTTCACCCTTGGAGAGGGAAGGAAGGAGGATATCACAGCTTCATGCCTTCAGCTCATTTTTAACAGAACCAAGCCCTGCTTTCACCACTGTTAATCCCTCTCACTATAAAAACACGTGACATCAACAAGCACCGCCATCATAACACCTGAAAGTGTTCAAGATACTTACCTGCGGCAGAAACACTGAGGGAGGAGACAGAAGCTTGCTCAGCACTGATGCTCCCTTTTCCCGACTCCACCAGGTGAAGCTGGGCGCTACAGCCAGAGGCTCTCAGTCCGGGGAGCAGCACACACGCCACTGAGCTGGTCCTGAGGGAGGGTGAAAGGGAAAGGAGGGCAGCCCTAGGGGGGAGGGAAAGGGGGGGTGCGGGCTGCAGCCCCGCTCGGAGGCCAGCCCCAGCCCCAGCCCAAGCCGCCCGCCCCGTCCGGGTGTGCAGACCCCGCCCGCCCGGGACACAGCCCGCCCAGTGGTGGGGACGGGTCGGCGGCCTAGGAGAGGAAGCCCGGGAGGGGAGGACTCGCGGGCGGAAGAGGGGAAGCGGACGCCAGCCGCGGACTGAGGGGAGCCCGGCTGGGCCAAGAGGCGCAGGGGCACACCTGGCCCTGGACAGCTGTGGCCGGGGCGCCGGGGCAGGTGGCGCGGGCAGAGGGGTCTGGCCCGAGCAATCCAGCTGAACACACGCTGACTGGCGCCCTGGGGGGCTGTGACACGCCGACCGCCCTCCCGCAGCCGCCTCACCCCTTTCCCGATATCCCCTCACCTTGCACTTCCACAGCCAGAGGCCCCGGCCCCAGGCAGTAGCCAAAGGCCTACAGGGCGACAGAGCTGAGAAGCCATTGGGGCCGATCCCCGGCTCGGAGCTGGAGCTTCCAACCCGCGGTCCAGCTGGCAGCAACTGCGCATGCGCAGGAGGGCCAGCGATCCGCTCTGGGTCCTGAGAGAGAAGGGGAACCGAGGGAGGGAGAATAGGGGAGGAGGAGGGGAGGCGGGGAAAAGTGGAGGGAGACACATGGACAGGAGGAGCAGAGGGAAGGCAGTTATCTGGAATTGGGAGGGGAGTAACAGAGATGGGGAGAAAGCGTTTTACCTCTTGTGGCACCCCGAAGGAGGCAGCAGTCCTGCCTATACACCCTTCTCTTACCCGTCATTGCCCACAGATCATATTTTACGTCCCTGGCCCAGCCCTCCAGCTAAGGTCTCTGCAGAAACCCTACGGGTATCATACCCGTTGCCCCCACAAGGAGCTAGGTTTACTGTTGCTCAGGGAACCAAGCACCCGCAGGTGTTGTTTCTCAGAACTACCTTGGGAAGAGAACATATTCCCCTTTTACACGCTGGGAAACAGGCAGGCACGATCTCTGCCTTAGCTCCACTGTCCCAAATGTTGGGCTGGCAGGGAGCGGGAGGTAAAATGTCAGAGCCCCAGAAGGAGCAGACTGCCTGAGTGTTGGTGTAGAGTCCCCATCCCTCCTGGGTAAACCACACCCCAACCTCGGGGAATAATCAAGGGCTCACCGTAGGCCCCTGTGTGTGGGAGAGCTGCCCTCAGTCCCAGTGTCCAACTTGCTAGGTAGGTAGAAGTGTTATTGAGTCCAAATTCATTCTCCTCAGTGCAGGACAGGCCAGTAAGTTGGGAGACCAAGTGTTGGGGCATGGAATAGCAAGTTTCTGTAGACCTAGATGGCAAACTAATGTCCTGGAAAACCATCTCCCCAAGTCACAATTCAGGCTGCTTTCCTATGTGCTTGGTTTTTGCAAACTTCTTGGTGTAGGAATTCCTTCTTGTTAGAATCCTTTGTTCTTGCAGCTATCTCCCTGGGTCAGATCCCTGTAAACCTCCAACAAAACAAACGTTATTTTCTATTCTGCAACGTGTTATCTTTATATGATTGGAAAAGTGTTAAATACCCTTAAAGGTCAGAGCCTTCAGAATAGGCTCTCCTGTATATTTTAGGCTCTAGGCAACATTGTTTTACAAGCAAGAAGAAGCCTAGGAGACAGAGCACAGGGTTAAAGTCAAAGGAACAGATCTAATATGGAGTCAGATTTCTTCTTTTCTATTACTGTGGCAGAAGCCACTTGAGGATTTAAATCCCTTAAAGTTAAAAATAAGTAAAACTTTAAAGGAATTTACATACATTGGTGGGAACTTGCATAGCATATCTGGAAAAGCACACAAAGGATTGTAAACATTGGCATCTCCAGGGAGGCATGTAAGAACAGAGGATGAGGGAAAACTTCTTTCACTTGAGTATTTTTTGCTCTGTTTGAATTTTTTTAACCATATGCATATATTTCTTTTTCAGTTAAAATAAATGTGTAATGGAGCAAAGGAGTAACTAGCTCAGCAAATACAGCAGCCATAGACTCACTGAGTCATCATTTTCGATTTAAGCCAGGAAGCATTGATTGTCTCTCTCCTATGTGCCCAGTGCTGTTTTAAAACTCTTTTATATATTTTTTTAATAAAATAATAACATGCTATCCCTCACCCCTGCTCAGGGCTGGTGGGAAACCAACTGAGTTTTTATTGAGTTGTTTTCCAAGGAGTAGAGATGAGTTATAAACAGAACACAACTTCAGGGCAAAACAGGCGGACTGGTTTTCCAGCAGGCCAGATAGCGATGACGGGTTTTCAATAGAGGCGCACAGAGGCTGAGAGAGAAAGCCTCCAGGACCCTACAGAAAGCTGCCCACAGTGCCTTCTCCATGGCACTACTGAAATAGGAAAGAACAAATCTGACTCCATATTAGATCTGTTCCTTTGACTTTAAACCTGTGCCCTGTTTCCTAGGCTTAGTCTTGCTGTTTCTGCACCTTTTGTGAAACAATGTTGCCTAGATCCTGAAATATACAGGAGACCCTATTCTCAAGGCTCTGACTTTGAAGGATATTATCACTTTTCCATTCGTATAAAGATAACAAGATACAGAATAGAAAATAACATTTGCTTGTTGGAGGTTTACACGGATCTGACCCAGGTGAAGAGCTGCAAGAACAAAGGATTCTAACAACAAAGAATTCATACACCAAGTTTGCAACAACCAAGCATTCCCGCTTCCCCTTTTTAATATAAGAAGAGCCTGAATTCTGACTTGGGATGATGGTTCTCCAGGACATTGGTCTACCATCTTCTCCGCTGGCTTTACAAATTAAAGCCGCTATTTCTTGCCCCAAATCCTTGTCTCCTGATGTGTTGGCCTATAATGCACGAGTAGAACAAGCGTGGACTCGGAAACACAAACATACATTGAAAGTACGCATTTGGTATATTAAATGACCTGCTTCCACTCGTATTCCTGAGGTTTTCTTCTCTTGACCACTCCTACTATATTTATGAAAAACCTGTCATGTGGACACATTTCCTTCTCTAGCCACTACCCTTCCATGTAAAAACTGATGCCAAGAAGGCAATGGAAGTTGCTAGAAGGTATTACCTGGCCAAAAAAGAGCAGAAGTGGGTTCTGGCTGATGTTCAGGAGCAGGCCGTGGCACCTGACAAGATGTCATAAGTACGGATAGACAGCTGGGCACCAAAGGAGAAGCTTCTAAACTTCCATGAGGGAATTGTTGGATAGGAAGGAACAGTCCCAGACTATAGCTCTGATCCCACCACGAGCTTCCTGGGCAAGGCTGGGCAAGTCATTTAAATTCTCTAGACCCTTGCTGTCCAACACGGGAGCCACCAGCCACATGCAGGTTTATGATGTTATTCTGTAGCCAGACAGAATTATAAATAAACACTTTATTGCAAAGGGTCAGCAGGTATAATATTTAAAAACATTATTGGTTATCTTGCCCTAACAAGTTATTTTTGTATGTCTAGCTTTCTGTGGGTTGTAATGCCTGCAACTAATGTTTCCCTTACAGTGAGGTATTTTGAAATTATAAGTTACTGGACACAGTACACTCATATCACAGTTGAAAAAAAACTGATCTAAATAAGCAAGGTGATCTGACTTAGTAGTTATGAGCAGGGGCTCTGGGGCCAGCCTGCATAAGTATTAATTCTCACTCTCCCTCCAGGGAGTTCTGTGTGAATCTTGGACAAATTATTGTTGCTGTTGTTGTTGTTGTTGTCATTGTCATTGTTATTATTTGTGCCTCTTTTTCCTTACCTTTTAAATAGCGAGGAAAATGTAGACTCTATCCCCTACAGTGTTGGCAGGATTAAATGAGTAAACGTCTGTGCTGCCCACTTCCCTGGGTTTCAGCATTCTCCAGGCAATCAGTGCCAAACGCAGTGGCATTCTCCACTGTCTTCGTCAGTCTGGGATTCTGTAACAAATTACCGTGTGTCGGGTGGCTTAAACAACCAGCATATTCCTTATGGTTTGGAGGCTGAGGCTTTCAAGGTCAATGTATCTGGGAGAGGATTGCCAGCTCGAAGATGGCTGTCTTCCCACTATCTTCATGGCCCAGAGAGGAGAGAGAAGCAAGCACTTTGGGGCCCTGTATAAGAACACTAATACCATTCATGAGGGCAATACTCTCATGACCTCATTTTATCCTACTAATCACCTCCCAAAGGCCCCGCATCCTTATATCATCAACCTGGGAGATGAGGTTTCGACATATGGATTTTGAGGGGATGCATTCAGTCCACACATCGGCTAACTCTCCCAAACATGCAGTCATCAAACCTGTAGCTAATTTCAAAATAATGTTTATATCTCTCTGCCCATTTCCATTCCTACATCTACTAACACTGAAGCCCTGCTACATTTTATTTCTTATTTTCCTTGTAGAGGTTTAATTGATTCCTCTAACTCCAAGGATTCGCTCACTCCAGTCTGCTTGACAGCCCTGCCAGGTAGGACTTCCTTAAAACACCTTCCCACTTCACCTGGTTGTTTTTTAGGTGTAAATGTCAGAATTCTCTCCACACCCCATCCTAGACCTTTAATCCCTTACACTACCGCTCACTATGTTATTTTCCTATTACCACTGTAACAAATTCCATTAAGCTTAATAGCTTAAACCAGCACAGACTTATCAGCTTATGGCTGTGGATGTCAGAGATCCAACACAGTTCTCATTGGGGTAAATTCAAGATACCAGCAGGGTTCCTTCCTTCTAGAGGGTCTAGAAGAGAATGTTTCCTTTTTTTTTTTTCCAGTTTACAGAGGTCACCCACCTTCCTTAGCTTGTGCCCCTCAACTTCCTCCATTTTCATGGTCAGCAGCCTTTCTGAACATTGCTCCATCGCTACACCTCCCTCTGATTTTAAACTCAGCTGGGAAATATCCTCCAATTTAAGGACCCCTGTGATTACATTCAGCCCACCTGGACAATCCAGACTACTCACCCTATTGTCTCATCTCAGGATCCCCTTGTCCCATCCCACTCAGGCAGTATGTATGTGGCTGTGACATTCACCTTGTGTAACATTTCCTCATGAGCAATTTATGGTTCAAGGCACTTATAAGTGACTTTTTGTTTTTCTTCCTTATCCTTTCTACATTCAGTTTGTCTGGTGAGATTATATGAATCCTTTTTATTTGTGCCCCTGCACTAATCTATAATAATGTATCATGGGTTTAAAGGCTAACTAATAGACAATTTAGGAGACAGAAATCCTCTAAGATTTTTAATCCTAAAATATCTGTCATCCCTTTTGCCATGTACAGTAACATGTCACAGGTGGCTACCCTGTGGCCGGGGAGGGACATGATTCTGCCATCACACTCCCCTCATTCTTACCAATGTGCTGATCAACTAACCAAGGATCTATGCTCTCCAACTCACTCACTTCCTCCTCCTTTGCATTGACTATCCTGTTCCCACCGCTTCCTTCATTCACCACATCAGGATTTCATGACCACATTCTCCCCTAAATGAAATGGGTATCTTGCATCTAATGCCTGACAGCTGTTCTTATTGTACATGCACACACTGACCTACACATAATCCCGTCCATCTCTTTATTTTCCTAGAATCTTCCAGAAGAATCAGTTCCATGATGATAATGATGATACTGACAATGATGACAGGGGCCTCTCAAGGATTCTGATAAAGAGGGAATCGATAAAGGGAGGGAATCATTGCAAAATTGCCCCAGAAACAGGCTTAAAGGTAAATAACTCTTATAGTGTTTAATGAAATTGACTAATATTTAACTATTTTTAAGACTTTATATCACTGAATTTAAAATTTTAACGGGAATTTTCATTCACCACTAACCAAGATTCAACTCTGGGACCAAAATCTAAGGATTTCTGTCTTCTAAAAAAGTGTCCACTAGCCTTTTAAACACGTGATCCTTTTAAAAAGTTTAGTGCTGGGCTGAAAATAAGCAGGATTCATATAATCTCACGAGACACAGTGAATGTGGAAAGACTAAGAAATAAAAATAAAAAGCCATTCATAACGTCTTGAACTTTACGTTGCTCACAGGGGAAAATGTTTGCCAATGTGTGTGTCACATCAACATGACGACTGAGTGGGATGGGGAAGCTGATCTTCCTCATCAGTCATTTATGCTGATTTGTTAGATGCCAAAACAGTTTCCTCATTGAAATTGCTTCTAACAAGTATGGAAGAATTTAGGTTCTACCAAAAGCAGGCTGAACATTTTCCCCTGCTTTCAGGTCTCTGGACTGAGTGTCCCCACAAGAAGGACATGATTATGTTTCATAGGGAAGTCTTCCTGAGAAGCAACAGGCTTTTCTAGGGCAGAACTGCAGGGCCCCCCATGGAGGGCTGGAGGAGGTCTAGAGGGGACACTGGAAAAATAGCAGGAGTGAATTCAGATACTGCTGCTCAGGTCGCCAAAGACAGCATTGCTATCTCTAAGGATATGACATTCTCCCAAATTTTCCATGAGTGAAGGAGCCTGTGAACACTAAGCAGGTTGTTAAGACACAGCAGCACATAATTTGCGTGACAACACAATTAGAGTATGATTTGATATTTGCAAAATAACTAGCCCATTGTTCTTTGAAACTGCAGCAGTAGCAATAGAAATAAAAAAGACTGAGCCGTCTTGGAGACAACAATCAATAAACAATTCTAAATCTGCAGAATTCCTTGACAATATTCAAGCAATGAGCTAGATGTGTGCTGCAGATACCTCTTACTGCAGGGCTCACTCCTGCAAAGCATAGAACTAGTTTCTCAGCACACAGAGGGAACCAAGTCAAGATTCCTAATCTTTTGAGATTTACTAAATGGCTGGAAAGATCAGACAAGTACATACAGGCAAATATGATTAAATGGAATCAAATAATATCAAATGTGATTTGAGCACAGACGAAAGAGAAATTCCTTTCACCTGGGATCTAGAGAGACTTCTTCAGAAAATGTGGCTCTGGAGACGGCCAAAGACATGGGTGGAATTTTGGCAGAACAGGATGTAAGGAATTTAAAAACTTATTCTATAATTCATATAAAAATTCAAAGGATCCCAAAAATCCAAAACAACTTTGAACAAGAAAAACAATGTTGGAAGACTTGCACTATCTGATTTTCAAACTTTTTTTTTATAAAGCTACAGTAATCAGAAATTAGGGTGTTGGTGTAAAACAGGAAAATAGAATAATGGAACACAATAGAATGTTCAGAACTAAACCAAGACTTATACAGACAATTGATTCTCAAAAAGGATGCTGTGGAGAAAGGATCTTTTCAGCATGTAGTGCTGGAACAATTAGATAGTGATACGCAAAAAAAAAAAATGAACTTTGATTCACACCTCACAAAATATACAAAATTTACCTCAAAATGGATCATAGATCTTAATAGGAAATCTAAAACTAAAAAACAGCTAGGAGAACAAGCATAGGCTTAAGCTTTATGGCCTTGGGTTTGGCAAATTTTTCTTTGCTATGACACCAAAAGTATCATCTATTTTAAAAAGAAACTGATAGAGTGAACTTTATGAACATGAAGACTCTTCAATGCTCTTCTAAACACTGCTAAGCAAATGAAAAGACAAGCCATAGACAGAAGCTATTTGCAGATCATATATCTGATAATGGTCTCTCTTTGTATCTGATCCAGAATAAAGAGGTCTCAAAATTCAATAATAATTCAAACACCTGAATGAATGAGGCCAGAAAACACACTTCAGTAAAGATATCCAGATGGATAATAAGCATATGAAAAGATGCTGATTAAAGGTGTCATTAATGATTAGAGAAATACTTTTAAAAACCACAGTGAGATACTAGTTCACATACATACTAGAATGAATACAGTTAGAAAGACTGACCTTACAAGGTGCTGGCAAGGAAGTAGAGCAACCAGAACTGATACACACCACGAGGAATTTACAATAGTACAACCATTTTGGAAAAGTCTTTAACAGATTCTTTTAAAAAGGTAAACACCTATGTACCATATAATCCAGACATTCCTCATCTGGTGCTTTAGAAAGGAAAAGCATATGTCCATACAAAGACTTATAACCAAATATTCACTGCTATTTTATTTATAATAGCACAAGTTGTAAATAACCCATGCATCCATCAAGAAGTAAATGCAGAAAGAAATGATGGTCTATACAAACACTGCTCACAATAAACTCTTCAGTAAAAACTCAGCACTAAACAATACTCTACTATAAGACAAATAAGCTATTAATACAGCAACACAGATGATTCTCAAAATAATTACACTGAATGAAAGAAGTCAGACAACATAGAGTAGATACTGCATGAATCCATTCATATAAGGATCTTGAAAATGCAAACCAATATGTTGTGATAGAAAGCAGATCAATGGTTCCCAGGGGAAGAGACAGGGAGGGAGGGAGGGACAAAAAAAGTCAGGAGAGAAGCTTTGTGGGTGATGGGTATGTTCACTGTCTTGAGTGTGGTCATGGTTCCTTGGGGATATTCTTACGTCAAAACATATTAAGCTGTACACTTTAAACGTGTGAAAATTATTTTGCCAAGTATACCTCAAAGCTGTTTTAAGAAAAAAGGCACTTTAGTCCTGATCCACCTCAGCGCCTGATTGGAGTGACATGATCAGTCCCTCACACTGTCTGCCTAACGGGAAGGTAGAAAAGCTCTCACAGAAGATAACATGGATTTTTCATTTGCAATGTCTGCCATGTAATAAAGAATTTCTAGACATGCAACATGTCCAGACTATATGACAGATAACATGAGAATAAGGAGCATTAGACAAAGGATGCAAACCCCAGGTGATGTAGGCATCAGAGTTACCAATAAAGGCTATAAAATACTTTTAATATATTCAAGAAAATAAGGAAATGATGGGAGAATAGATAACAGGGTAGAGACTTTCACCAGAGAAATATACTGGAATGTATTTTTAGGAAAAATCAAACTGATACTCTAGAACTGAAGCTTTCAGCTCTGGAAACAGGTAAACAGAGCTAATTAGGATCCCTTTTAAGTAAAACTTTCAGTAATTCTGGGTAAAATATAACAACAAAGTAACACAGAGCTAACTATGGAAAGAGAAGTTCCCTGATGACAATACAAAGAGGACACTTAAAGCCCAGAGTGGTCATCTTGTGAGCTGATGCCACCGCACCCTGGAGGGAAGGGGTTTTCATCTGCACATAAATAAGGATACAATGTCCATGTAGGAAAAAGGGTCCATACCAGATGTAGAAGACTCTTCCTCTATATCTATATAGTCAGAGACAGAGATGTAAAGTGGCAGCAGAGGTCACAGTGACACAGGGCCCTGGGCCAAGGAGTGTGAGCACCTCTGCAAGCTGGGAAAGGTAGGATGATGAATCCCTCCCAAGAGCCTAGGTGTGGAACTTAGCCTTGGCCACTCCTTGGTTTTAGCCCACTGACATTGACTTTGCACTACTGCACCCTAGAACAGTGAGAAGATGAATGTGTATTGCTTTAAGCCACTGAGTCTGTGGTCCTTTGTTACAACAGCAATAGGAAAGGAACTCAGGAACCAATATGAACTTGAACCACAGGCTGCCTTCTGTGCTGGCAGGGAGTCCTTTGTCTCTGATCCTGGGGGAGTGTCCTGTCCTCTGGCAGCATCCACAAACTACCTCATGCTAACTTGGCAGTTTGCAGAGGGTTAAATCTTATCCCTGCACAGTTCTTGATATTTAGTTAATAAAAATGATGGTGCCATCATGGGTATTTTTCCATCTTTTAAATACCCTTCAGTCTTCTAATAAAGCTACTTCTAATTAAGAGACCATGTAAATAGTTTTCAATCTTCATAATAAATAACTGTGGTTTTATCTGGTTACTTAAATTATGAATAATAATGTTCACATTTGTAAAAGTTATTAAAATCAACATTGTTTAATGAAAATATCATTTCTTTTCACATGAACATGTATTAACTACAAGAAATGTTCCATGCTTTCTTCTACGATTTACTGTTAGAGCCTTAAAGAATAATATTTTCCTCAAAAGATATTACGGCAAAGGGATTTCTTTTGGTGGAACTGTTCCGGCATCAAATCTGGTGCATGTCTCAGGCCACTGGCAACATAGAGATGATAGAAATTAGGAGGCATTATAAACACAGAATCATTTTTAAAGGAATTAAAAAAACTGGATGTGTGTAAACAAAGAATCAGGGAATATTCTGGTGAAATAAATGTATTTTTCAGCTTAAGCAAGACATGGGGTGAATAAATCTGAAATGAAAAAACCACCCAGAGATTAGCAGCGAGTCATGCATGCAGTGTGAATGATCAAAACCAAGTTGTTTCCAAACCAGTGTGCAGGCTTGATGCCTTCATGAATCAAATCTGTGTGGCACCAGGCCACCTCGAATACATGTTGATGAGGTATTTATAAGCCCTTCACCATCCCAAATCAAAGCCCACGCACGAGCCACAAGACCATCACCTACACATTTGGAAAACACACAACATGGTGAATAGCACTTTTCTTGTTCAGTAGCCGGTGGCAGCGAACTGTCAGCAGACAGAGATACAGGGACACAGAGGCACCTCCCCTCACTCAGCTGATAAACTTCCGTGCATCCCTGGGGACAGGATTGTCATAAAATGCACCATGGATTGATCCTCCTCCTAGGAAAGGAACCGTAGTGCTGTCATTAGGTTTGAGCAGGGGTGGGTGGAGGATCTCAGAAGAGTTGTTTCAGCACACCAATAGAATTCTTGGCCACCGTGACCACGAAAGACAAGTCCCCTGCCATCCCGGTAGGCACTTGGGCTCCTGACAAAAGCTGGGCTCAGTAAAGGGTTGAGTAGAAGGCACAGACCTGAGGGATGCCCCAGCAATAGGCAGGAGGTAGGGCCTGGTTTATACTGCTCTGGGTGTATCCCAGACTCATCCGAATACGAAATCAGAAATTTGCAAAACAGCAGAGCTGGGGTGGATCATCTACTCCAGACTCCTCACCTTACAGTTAAAAGGGTGGCAACCCTGACAGGCAAAGCAACGTGCTAAAGGCAGAGCGTGGAAGTGGCAGTGCCAGATGAAACGCAGCGTGCAACCCCCGTTCAAGGCCGCTGACTCTGACGACGGGGCCAAGGTTTCCAATGAGGAGAATAAGACAGTGTAAATACTTTGTTCCCCCTAAAACCCCAAATGTTTTTTAAAGGCACAAAAACTCACCTTAACTAGATCTCTTCTGAGGGGGCTCTCTTCTGCTTCTTCGTCTTTCTGTCTCCATTTCCCTCTCTCAGACACAAACACATTCAGTTTTGTGAAAGGGGACTTCCTTCCATACAAAGACAGACTTCACATCTTCAGAAAGATACCTGAGAAAGCACGTTTCTCAATTCAAGTCTTTGTGTGAGTTCTGGGCAACTGGCTTATTTTCTAGAACAATCGGTAGTTACAAAATCAGGAAATCATCTTCCACAAAGGCAGAGTTCTGGTCCGTGTTGATAAAGTTGGGGATGTCACATTTCATGAGTCTGTTCGGCTCCTCCTCTGGCCACCTGCTGCATCTGATGGCTTCCTGGAGCCGAATAACACTGTAAAGGGCTATGGTAGGGATACCAGCTTTGGCCTTGTCCAAGTGGTCCACTTCATTGATGTAGCAGTGAAAGAGGGACCTAGATTCGTCATTGCACTGCCAGAGAACACCTTGGGCAGCAGCGGTCTTCCAAAGTCTGACACAAAGCTGTTGAGTCTAAATCTCTTCTCGGGAGACTCTGCATTGCTACAAAGAAAACCAAAATAAAATATCGTTCACAGTGTAGCTCGGTGACCTGAAGAATCATAGTTTTTGCCATCTACTGAGAGTAAATCCCTGCACAGAGCATGCTGACATGCACTGGAATTGAAAGACATCACTTCTGAACACATAAAATTAAACTCAAGGCAAAAGTCTAAAGTGAGGGCCCATGGACCATCCTAAAAAGACATCGTTCCCTGAGAATCCTCAATATTGGTGCCTCGCACACCAGTGTTTCTCCGTGGGACACTCAGATCTCTTCATCAGGATTCGTTAAAGTGCTTCTTAAAATGCAGAATCCTGGGGTGCACACCCTCAGAGTCTCCAGAGGTAGCGACTGGTAGTCTGTATTTTCATAGCCACCAGGATAACTAAACATGCTCAGGTTTAGCACCGCAGTCTACATCGGGTCACCTGAGCATCGACAATTCTGTCTCACGGGATGGGGGGTGCCATGTGTGTCAGGGTGCTGTCCTACCCATGTGTCTCCCCTGATTCTCAGAACTGACAGTGCTGCCCCATTGGGCACGAAATACCACCGTTTCACAATGCATACGCAGGGCGCCCGACTGAAAAACAATCAGTGATAGGAGAGGGGACAAAACTCAGCTTCCTGTTACCTTGTTTCACTTACTGTGGGACGAGTGATCAATTCAAGGGTAATAAATCAGTGAATGAGTGAATAACATGACTCGCGTTAGTCCCACGAGTGCCTGGAAGAGCAAGCCTGGGCACATTGAGAACCATAACAGCCCATCTACTTAAATGTCATCCTCCACAGATCTATGTAAAGGTTACTTCCACCCAGGCAGTGACTCCAGAAGGGCAAGAATCATGTATGAACACACTCTCAAATCCAGAACAGAACCTGACAACAATTAGGCTCTGGAGTCTGTGTTTAGCGAGTGTGGAATCTCAGTGATTCCAGCTCTTACACCTTGCCTTCCCATCCCACCACACACGATATGGCCCTTATGTCCAGTTCTCCCGGGGCTGGGGCCACAGAACCCATTTATAGGACTGGAAGAATCTGATCATTTAAACCATCCCCCAGATTATCATCAAGAGTCACCTGCATTTCAGGGATCAGTAATCCCAGAAGCTTTGCAGTTCAGGCAGCTGAGGGATTTTTATATCAGCTCTGTCTTCTACTGTGACTGCCTGGGTGACATCAGACAAGGAATTCTGAAAAGCCTGAACTTTTCCTTTCAGGAATAATCTAATTAACAAATCTCGTTGACCACTCAACAAATGTGATGTGAAGATCAATGATTTTACACAGGAGTACAACATTCACTAGGTCGTGGATTTAGAATCAGAGGAAAATCATTTTAGAAAGATTGACAGAATGTAGCTTTAATGCGAATTTAAGTATTCTTACCTTTCAGTAAATCATCTTCCCCTACTTATCACTTCACCCAAGTTTAAAAGATGTCTGAGAACAGGGATGAGTGTGCCAGCAATCTGAGACCCAATAACCTAAAATGTCACCTAGGAAAAAGAGGGGAGTAACACATTTTTAAAAAGCATGGCAAGGATGGCGGGGCCATCCCCAACCCCAGACTAAGAAGCTCTGAGTAATAGCTTTCCTGCCTGCCTGGGGCATCAGCTGATGTGAAAATCCACCCAGAAACCTCACTGTCCAGCAGCTCTTCCATAACACAGGCTACACTTTCTCAGAATTAAGAATTGCGTCCAGTAACCACTTCGCTGAAGAATAAAGACAAAGGAGAACAAGAGAGTTCTGCCCCTCCCAAGGGAGAGCCCAGACCTCGGGCTGCATGCACTGCGCCCACCTCCCTGGAGAAGAATAAACTGGAGAAGGGCGTTCTGCGAAACTGGGGCAGCAAAGGTTGAGATGGGAACAAATTGACCAGCTGGCCAGGGACAGCCCCCTCCGTCGCTGCCTTGGCGGCTGCCTCAGCCCTCTCAGCCCATCCTGCCCACCTCTGGTGGCTAAGCTGTCAGGGAAATTGCTTTGCGATCTGGAGCAACAGAGGCTGCCCACAGGCCAATCTGCGGAAAAGATGGGCGCTAAACCCCCAGCTCCCGAGTGACAGGCTCCATACCCCCGCCAACACCCCGACGCCCCCGCACCCTACCGCAACCCCGGGGAAATATGACCCGAAGAAGTGTGACCTGGGAACGAGGGGCAGCAGAGGCCGCCCCCACGTCAGGCCTGCAGAGAGATTGGAGCTTATCCTCCAGCTCTCCAGGGGCAGCCCCTGTCCTCTCCACCTCCTGATCTCACCGCGCCCACCTTCCAGGAGCAATCAGACCAGGTGTGGGGTGTCAGGCGAATCTTGCGCCAGAGAGGACGTCCCCAGGCCAGGTCAGGGGAGAGGAGAAGAAGTGGCCCCATTAGGCGGGGCAGCCGGCCGTCGCAACTGCCTCTGCCCCTTGACCGCATCGGGCCCGTCTCCCAGGAGCAAGCTGACCTGGAGACGGGCATCCGGCTTCTTGGGCAGCAGAGGACGCCCCCAGGATTGGTCACGGGGAAGAGGAGAGCAAATTGACAGGCTCCGCGCTGCAGGTCTTCTACCCCCGCCATCGCCACCCCCGCACCTTAAAGGCACCGCCCAGGGCGCCCCTCCCCCAGCAGGCTGAGTGGGACAGGTGCGTCTGGTGACCTGGGGCAGGAGAGGCCACTCCCACACCAGGCCATCGGGGAGACGGGAGCCAATCCACCAGCTCCCCAAGGCAGCCCCTACCCCCGCAGCAGCCACCACTCTTGCCCATGACCTCACAGTGGCCTCCTCTAGGGAGCAGGCTGACCTGGAGATGGACGTCCGACGAACTTGGGACAACAGGGACCGCCCCCAGGGCAAACCATGGGGGGAAGTGGGAGCAAATGGACAAGTTCCATGGGAAAACCTGCCGCTGCTGCCACCACCCCCAAAGTACCAAGTCCAACTCCCGGGGTCAGGCCGACTAGGATACACGCGTCTCATAACACAGGGCAACAGCGACCGCCCCCAGGACAAGACGCGGGGAAGATGGGAGCAAATGGTCCGCTCCCCCGCTGCAGGCCCCCGACCACCGCCACCCCTGCACCCTGACTACCCTGCCTCCCGCCCCCAGCAGGCAAAGTGGGACAGGGGTGTCCCGGGACCTGGAGCAGCAGAGGCCGCCTTCAGGCCACGCGGTGCAGACATGGAGCTAATCCACAGTCTCCTCCGGGGCAGCCTCCCTATGCCTGCAGCCACCACCTTACCAGCCCCCTGACCGCACCGCACCCATCTCCCAGGAGCAAGCTCACCTGGAGTCGGACCTGAGGCAAATCTCCGGCGGCAGACGTCGCCCCCAAGCCAGGCCGTGGGGGAGAGAAGAAATGGAGCAACTCCCTGGAACACATCCCCTGCCCCTGCCGCCTCCGCCGCCGCCTCCCAGGAGCAAGATCATCTGGAGACCCGCGTCCCGCCTCTAGGGCAGCAGAAGCCGCCCCTGGCTCCGCCTCTGGGGAGAGCGGAGCGAATTGATCGGCTCCCCCGCGGCAGCCTCCCTCCCCCCGTGGGTCCCGCACCTTAACGGCCCCGCCCCCACTCCGCACTCAGCAAGCTGAGTGGGACAGGAGTGTCCGGCGACCTGGGGAAGAAGAGGCCGCTCCCAGGCCCAGCAGCCGGGACAAGGCAGCTATTCCACCCGTTCACCAGGGGTAGACCCGCTCCGCCCCTCTGCCGCTGCCACTGCCTTCTGACCTAACCGCCCCACCTACCAGGAGCAAGCTTACCTGGAGTGCAACATCTGGCGAATCTCCGGCGGCCAAGCCCCACCCCAGGCCAGGCTGCAGGGAAGAGAAGAAATCGATCGGCTTGCCCGGGCAGCCTCCCAACCGCCACCGCCGCCGCCGCAGCCCAAAAGCATTGCAATAGCCTACCGGGGTCAGGCTGACTGCAAGGATGTGCACTTGCCTTCTTATCCTGGCCAGGTCCCTGAGCACCTCCCTGCATCCCTACACTCCCTGCACCTCTGCACCCCTGCTACTCTCTGCAATTCTGCATCCCTCCACCCCCACATCCCCTGAAATGCCTGCGCCCTCCACAGCCCCTGCACCCCTGTCACCAGTTACACTTTTGCACTGCTTACACTCCTGCACCCCTGCATGTCCCACACACCACCTCTTGGGCCTTTGGCAGAGTCTCTGCTGTTAGACCAATGCACAGTGACTCACTCTTTGCCAGTATATGATGCATCAGTGGACGTCAGGGGTTGCCTGCAGGAAGGTACATGTTCCCGGTCACTAGCCTGGGCCACTAGGGTGATCTCTGTGAGGTCACCCAGGACGGGTTCAGAGATGCTGTTCTCTGGGAAGAGAGGAGTTGAAACCGGTCTTGAGGGCAGAGCTGTGCTCACCAGGCCGTCCACGCTTCATGTTTTACACAGGGCTTCGGAGAAGTGAAATGGATCCGGCCAAGTAATACCGGCCTGCTGTGAGCCCACCTCAGTCCTGGGCTCTGAGTCAGACCGACTGGCTCCCTCAATCAGGGCCCAGTTTGGGCACCTGAATGGTCCCTTTGAGGCATCCCAACAGTTCTCAGGATGAAGTCTGGCTGCTTCCACCCCATGGCCCTCCCTCCTACTGTGCTGGCCTCAGGAAGGTTCCTTATATGGGGAAGAAGGCAGCCCACACCCTACCCCACCCCTCACCTTTCTCTAACCCAGGCTGGTGCTCTCTCTGCCCCTCAGAGTCTGGGAAGCCATCCCTCTTCAGTTATGTCCCTTCTGAGATGGACTTGCTTCCACTCAATTCTAGGCGAGGATGCACCATGGAATGCACTGGGTAAGAGAACCAAAATAAATAATTTCTTCTGTGAGGTTGTCTGTTTATCTACTGGGGCTGGGCTGTGTGTAGTTTGCTACAGCTATTGGTGTGAGCGGCTAAAACAGCCTGTGTGTCCTTGTTTTCATCTCCCCGCTGTCTTTGGGTTTTCCCTAGACACTCCTGAGACGTTTACTTCTGTTAGTATTATTCCTGTTATTACACACGGGCCCTACTGACATGGAGGTAAGGTGTTGGGGGAGCGGGACAGAGCAGGGCATCTGCAGTCCTGTGATTAGTTCTCATTGAGCCTGTGCCCTGAGCTGTGACCTCCACAAGTGTGTCTCTTTCCCCCCACCCCAATTTGGGTGACACAGAAGGGATTTCCCTTCTCCCAGGTTGGTTAGGCTCTGGTAAAATAATTTCTCATTAAAAAAACAAACAAAAAACAACTTCCCCCAATGAAACAGAATGTTCTGGGTGTATTTCAATACAGTTATTTTCTCCTCTCCAGGCAGGAAGCATGAGGAGTTATCCTCTGACCTTCATTCTGAGAACAGGACACGGTCCTGGATGTAAAATACATGAAAAAGAGCATGGGGCCCCTCTGACTGGCCCCCTGGAGTTGTCACACTCTGATTTCCCCACACTGAGCCTCCTGCTGGCCTCAGGAACCTGTTAAATCTGCCTGCCCCCAGGGTTCTTACAAAAGCAGGTTCTGCCTTGGGAGCTGTGACTCTCCAAGCCTGCCCGCTGTTCCCTTTGCAACCTCTCTGGGTTGGAAGCAGCTTTCCCCCTCAGTCTTCTGGGATCTAAGAAGAGCAGTGGGTTTGCAGCTCCCTCAGATTTGGTGTTATTTTCAGGACAGGAGGAAGAACTTCTGAGCTCCACACGAGCTGGACCAGAGGCTGGAATCCTCCCTTCCTCTGCCACCGTGCAATCAGTGGCTGTGGTTCTAGCCGAGTTTCTGAAGATGTGGACTTAAACACACATATCCCAGCCCTCACAGGAGCACACAGTCCCATAAATCCCCCTAGTTTCCACTGGTAACTATGGAGCCGATGGGGACACGGGTTTCGGGACCACAGAGGCCTGACTGCACGACTTGCTCCGTGGCCTATTTACGTGGTTGCTCCGGGCCTTGTCTGAAGTGGCTTGTTTACCACACCTGGTACGTGGGAAACACAAAATAAGTACTAGAACCTTCACTTTTTCTCCCTCCAGGGCCTTCAAACGTAGAAAGTAATAAGTGAACTCAGACAGCCTAGTCACCACAATGAGGTCCGTCCAGCCTGGCTCTCCTGAGTGATGGGCACTGACTTGCACCTTAACTCGGAACAGTAGGGGAACTGCCTTCCTCTAACTGGGCCTCTCCCCACACCAGGCACGCCCGCAGCTCAGACGGGGCCAGCTCCCCAACTGAGGTGTGTGCTGGTGGCTTCAGTGTGACCTGGCCCTGCCGGGACATGAACCTGCAGTGAGTGAGGTGGAGGGTCGGGTGGAGGGGGGTCCCTTCTGGGGTGGCAGGGGGCCCGGTAGCACCCCTCCCAGCCTGGTGCCTGGGGCTCCCTAACACCTCCTACAGCTCCTGGGTTGGCTCCGGTCCTGGCCACTCCACACACCCTCCCAGTATCTTTTCATTATGACCCTTTTCTGCTTTTATCAGCGAGAAGTGGCTTCTGTTGCTTGTTCAGTGAAACAGTACATCGGGAAACCAGACTACTTCTAACATCAGTAAAATACCAACCTCGGTCAGCTCGCCGGGCAGGCCGTGCAGCACAAAGGCCTGAACAGGGCTGTGCGAACGGCTTACGTGAAGGGTCCTCAGCATCTGTCTTCAGAGATACAGAAGCTGATGGTTCAGGTAAAACCTCAGGGTGGGATTGAGGAATCCAAAGCTGGTTGGTTTCAAAGGCTAACTGGTCAGACCAGACCCCTGAGCTGTGGTCAGAAGCCTGGCTCAACGTCACGCAGACTCAGCGCCCTAAGTGCCGGGTGGGGCCGGTGCTGTTCCCTTTGCAGGCTCTCGTTGGGGATTCACTGTAGCCCCTTAAATACAGCAGAAATTCCAGCCCCATTAGCCCCCACCCTGAGTGTTCCATGACACAAATCCCGGGAGTGTTTAATTTTCATCTTTGTTTAGGAGGATGAAGGTGGTTCAAGAGAAGACATAAATTCACACTTAGTGACACAAGGTCACAGCCAGTACTTCCTCCACGGAGAGCTATGTGCTCCCACAGTGGTGGCTGGGGGCTGGGCAGAGACCCTCTGCTGGTCCCAGAGGGACTCGCTCATCTGGCCACAACTCATGGGTTGGACAGAAGATCCAGAGGGTGACAGAGCATCTTTCCTGGGAATTTGGAACTGACACATAGAAATCAAGTTCACTCATCTGGAGTTTGGCGGAGGGGAGGGGCGGTGGTTGGAAATCAAATGAAACCAGAGCATGAGAGAAACTTAGAAGTGAAAGAGCGAGAGACAGAGAGACTGAGCTTGTGAGAGCAAATAGTCAGAAAGAAGGCAAACAATCAGGGGACAGAAGAATTCCAGCTCCTGACTGTGTAGTCTGTCCCAGCCCATCAATGACCCCGCGAGATGTTTAATAACATTCCAGTTTTGCAGATTAGGAAACAGGCTGAAAGAGGTGGGGGCTGGGTTTGGGTGCACAGTTAATTCAATTGCCACTGGACCCCACACTTCCCATTGCCTGAAGGCACCCTAATCCTCACTGGGACCCCTGTGGTCCCCTGACAGCCCAGCACCCTGATCAAAGGGACCCTGCGGGAGTGGGAACCCCTCTTGAGTGTGGAGAGTTCCCTGCCCCGAGATGCCATGCATCAGCAAGCTCCCGCTCACCCCAGGTTAACATCAGCCCAGCTGTACAGTCTCCCAACCCGCTTCCCTCCCTGCCAGGCACCCCCATCCTTACCACCGAGTGTACTGCAGGAATTCAGGCACAGGGATGCCCAAATCAACACGAGCCCATCGGCAATAGAAAAAGCAGACTCCCAGGCCCACCTGGGTTGCGAGGGGACAGAAGGTGTCCTCAACTTTCATGTGTCTAAGACAATCTTCTTCAGCTGGAGGTTCTAGAGAAAAATAAAAGGTCCAAAACATAGTTCGGTGAGGAATTCCTCCAAGGACCTGACTCCAGTGTCTACAACCATGTGTACCTACCCCCGGAATTGGGGTGAAGGTGGATTATTGATCAGCACAACCCCTGGTGGCCCAGCTCCTTGGCTTGGCTGCCCAGAGGGGGCTGGGGGAATGGGTAAGGCCAGGGCACTCAGGAAAAGCACAGAGGACCTGACCTCTCCCTTCTGCACTCGTAAACCCTTCCCCAAATCTCAAGGCATTGGACAGAGATCCGCCACAATAATGAGATGCTCCCATCTCTTCACTCACTCCTGTCGGTTCACTTACATGCTGAGCATCCACTGGGTCCCAGGACAAGACACATAGGATGGCTGATGGGACAGGCTTGGTCCTTCCCCCTGGAACCTGTTCAATCTGATCAAAGAATGATCACTTATAAAGAGTTTCTCAAAATTATACAGAGACCAAAGACCAACTGCAGAGTGAACCAAATTTAAAAATATATATGAAGATCCCCCAGTCTCCCCGCCTAAGGTTAACAGCATAAAGCAAAAAGTTCTTGCCTTTAATCAGCAGGGAAGTTGTCACCCCCTCTCAGGTGGAAAGGAGAGTTATTCTTTGAGCACGTCACAGAAGTGCTCCATCGGATTGGACCAGGGCATCTACATTCATTCAGCAAATGTGTATAAGCTCCTACTACATACGGGAATCTCCTAACTAGACCGTTCCCAAGGCTCTCGGGCTTTATCAGTCAACAAAATAGACATGACTCCCCATCACTGGGGGCTCAGAATTTTAGCAGAGGAAACAGGCAGCATGTTGGGGTAGCAAGAGTTTGGATAAATTTTTAAAAAAGAGTGATATGAGCAAACTCGGGTGATGGCGGTGGGGTGGGAGGCAGGCAGGAGAGAATAAGGCAATCCTGGCAGATCTCACGGAGTAATGAACTTGAAGCAGAATAGATCCGGAGGAAGAAGGAAGAGCCGGAGCCAGAGGCCCCCAGAGTGAGGGGGAGAGTGTGGGCAGAGAGGCAGAGCACGCCGGGTCCTGAGGCCTTTGTGACGACTTTGGCTCCTAATGACATGGTGACCCGTTTAGTGAGTTTTGAGGGGAGGGGTGATGTAGTCCAACTTATGCTTTTGTGTTTGTGTTTTTTGGGGGGAAGTAATTTATTTATTTTAATGAATGTGCTGGTGATTGAACCCAGGATCTCAAGCATGCTAAGCATGCGCCCTACCACTGAGCAACACCCACCACCCCCAATGTATGTTTTTACAGGCTCCCTCTGACTCTGTGTGGATGAGAGATTGTAGGAAAGCAAAGATGGAAACAGAAGGCTATTGGTATCCAGGAAAGGCTGAAGGTGGCTCTTAGGAGGGCGGGGAGCAGAGAGCAGGTATTTAATTAAGACAGAATATCCAGAATTTTCTAACAAGCTGGATTTGCTGTCTGTGAGTGTAAAAGAAAGAGAGAGAAAGGACATGGTTCCAACATCTGGGCCTGGACAATGGGAGGGATGTCCTCTCCGGATGGGAAAGGGGATGGGAAAAGGTGGGGCTGAGCAGGTGGAAAGGGGCTGGTATCAGCTCAGTTCTTCAATGTCATGGTTAAGGGGTGTGTTACATATTGCCACAGAAGTGCCTAATAGGTAGAGGAATCTGTTTTCTTTTTCTTTTTAACATTTAAAAAATATAATTAAACATATTAATTGTATTATGTGAATGATTTGGGAATTTTGTTTCATGCCAAGTTATATGTTATATATAGCCAAATGGAGCATATATCAAAAAGGGGAGAAATGAGGGCTTTCACATAAACTGACTGTCCGTAACGTAGGTAAAATTTCAATAAAACCAGTCTTCAGGGCAAAAACCTCATCTCGGTGTTACATAAAAATAAATGAAAAACGACTATGTTGATGTACCATTATTTCATGTTACATAATAGCCCCAAACTAACAGTGTTTAACTATGAGGCTTGTAGAAATACTATTCGCTTTATTCACATAAATACAGAAGTGCAGAAATGTTCTAAGGTAGAATTAGCATCTTAGTGGAAATAATACATATTTGAGCATTTTACATGATATATATGTACTGATTCAAAATTTGGAAAAGTAATTTCATAGTAGAACATATGTATGAATGTGAAAGCAAGATGAATGAAAGGAAAAGAATGTGATGTGAGTCTCAGGGATAAAGGCTCAGATGGAAAGGGGAAATCAGGGAATTTTGGAGAAATCGAGAAATTGATGGCATGCCAATTTCCAAGGCTGGGTTGCTTCCACCAAAGGAATAGCAGAGAGAGAGAGGAGAGGCCCAGGAACCCACCCTGGGGAACACCCACAGTATATGTTTGGAAAAAACAGGAGACATTGGCAAAGGACCAGCCAGCAGGCCAAAAGCAGAAACAGACAGAGAGATGGGCTGGGGGTTGAGTGAAGCAGGAACACGGGGTAGGAGGGATGGAAGAGCTGGGTCAAATGCTGCCGAGGGGCCAAGCATGATGAGGAGTCAAAATTGACCACTATATTTAGCAACATGGGGTCACTGATGGCCTTGACAGGGCAGTTTCCATAGAGCGAGGGATCAGGCGAAAAGCCAGAATGGGTGTAAAAGGGGATGGCTCAAGAGAAGATGCAGACAGTGAGTTTAAACAACTCCTTAAAGATTTGCTGCAAAGACACAGGGTGGCAATTGGTGGGGGTGAATTAGGGTCAAGGAGTGCTGTTGGTTTAAGAGGATGGACGTTTATATACTGATGGTGCCAACTAGCAGGAGAACAAAATAGATGAGGCAGTGAAAGAGAGGATGGTTTTGGGAGTGACAACCCAGAGAAGATGGGAGGGATGGGGCCTCGGGGACTTTTGGAGGAACTGGCTTTCGATGCCACTTTTAATAAGCGGTGGGGCACCGAGAGTGAGGTCACAGACATCAGAAGGCGAGCGGATGTGCTGGGAGTTGCTTGTGAAATTTCTCTTCTGTTGGCTTGTTTGCTTGTTCAAAGTAGAAAACTAACCTTACCAGCTGAGGAACAAGGAGGAAGAAAGAGTTACTGGAGCCATGAGCAGAAGATAAGAAAGAGCCTTCCAGGGAGAATGGGACAGTAAAAAGGGCAGGGGGAGGCGGGGGAGTGAGCTCCCAGAAAGTTACATTTTCTCTTTGACGTCCCCAAATGTGTGACGTGTTATTACCCTTCCTGCTGTCTACAAAATAAAAATTAATTATGGTTCAGAGGAAATGCTATTTCATTCTAAGAGGCTGCCTGTTTCTCAGGAATGGTCATCTTAAACTGCAAATATTACAAACAATGTTGAAAAGATGAACCTGTGTACCTAAAATCCCCTATTTTCTATTAATCTGTTTACTACTTAGTTCCCCTATCAATAACACATAACAAATACTGCCATGATGGAGGTACACCGATGCTTAAAAGGAAATGAGATCTGTATCCTTTTGCTAAATTCCATGGCTTCCTTAATATGCAGTTCCACTTGGAATTTAGGAATGTCTGGTATAAGAAGTGAGAAACAGTTTGAGAAAATCCCGGCTCAGAATTATACATCACAACCACATCACACAAGTATATACAGCCGTAAAAAAGTTTAAAAGCAAAACTCCGTAACTACTCTTAAAGACCTTTGCAAACCTGGGCCTGCCAAGATGTTTCCAAACTGGAAAGGAACTCCAATCTCTTGCCTGGTACCGGACCAGAGGCTGGCCAGCCTTTTCTGTAAAAGCGAGAGAGTAAATATTTTCAGTTTTGCAGATCATTTTGTTGTAACCATGCAGGTAGGCAATAAGAAAGCTAAGAGCACTGGGAGATAGGAAACAAACGGGCATGCCCACACTCTCCCTTCCACTCAGGGCAGCTTCTCTGTGGTGGGGAGCTTTGCCACAATCACTTGCTTCTTTTTTCCATTGGTTTCTTTGTTTCCACCTTACTGCTCGAGCTCAGAACTTCAGGTGGGCCTGGTCCTTCAGCATCCATGCAGAGAAGGCTGAGCGGGGTTGGGAACCCCACCTGATGGAGAAGAGAGATTACCGGGAGGGACATTGTGGAGGCCACCATGACACGAGACAATCACACCTTCCGGGGTGAAAGGGAACGAAGACAAGGGAAGGACACAGTAGTGGGACCCCTAGGTCGCCTGCCAGGCTTGTTCTCCCTCCACGGCAACCATGGGGGCCTGGGGGGTGTTGGGCTTCAGCTACGGTGATTAGGATGAAGGGACTCAATATAAAGGACCCTCCAACTCCTCACTAGGTTCCAAACGCAGCCCCTCTAAGTCCACCCTCTGAGTTTCTGGAACTCTGCTGGAAGAATACATGAGCAGGCCAGAACCAGAGCCCAAGCCAAACATGACAGGGGTCTCGTGGGGCTGTAACCCCATGCTCAGTGGTCGGGGACTCCTTGCAAATCTGCAGAAATCCCTGTTCCACCTCATTCCTGGGAGAAACCCCAGATCTCCTCCTGCTCTGTCTGTTCTTCTCTTGAGGCTATTGTCCTGGAGGGATGCTGAGTCATTGAACCTGGTCCTCCAAACGTACATAAGCAGCCTGTTCAATAAAACAAATTATGCACTTTTTCACATTTGCCAGTTTTTTGATTCCAGAAAGGCTGTGGGACTCATTCTCACAGTCTCCTGTGCCCCCACCACATGGTGGCCCTCTGCTCATGTAAACACGATTTCCCACAACTGCACCCTGCCTCCCAGCTTGTCAGAGGGGAGTGTCCCACAAAGACACAGGTGTTTGTGAGGATCCTGTCCCCCAGCAGAAAACCTGCTCCTGGAGCCACGGTCAGGGATCTGGCCTCCTAAGCCGCTCAGCTCTAATTCAAAGCCTAAAGTGGGGGCCCCGAACATTGCTGAATGACTTTCTGAATCACCTGGACTGGAGGGGACTGATTTTCTTTCCAGGAATGGAGGTAGCGCAGCCTCCATTTTCAGGGCTGACCTTGACGATGGATCTAGTTCCCCCGACTGCAACACAGGAAGGAGTGGCCCTTCCATCCCACAGGTTGGAGACCCAACCCAAGGGAGTACTGAAGCAGTGCATTGCTGCCAGGTCCAGCATCCCTGCAGAGTGGCCTCTGCCCTTGAATGACCCCCTTCCCAGGGCCTTTCTTGCCCGGACACCACCACACCCCAGGCTGTGCCAGAGCTCTGGGGCTCTGCGTGTCCAGGGCACAGAGGTGGCACCTGAGCCAGGTGTCCCCTGGGCCTCAAGGGAGAGAGGTCTGCTTCTGCATCAGGGGAAGGTGACCCCACAAGGCTGGCAGGACACTCTCAATATGGACCTCCAGGAGCCCTGGGAGCAGTTTCCCTGCAGGTGTTAAGAGCCATCATCAGGAGGGCAGGCCCCTCTTTGTGCAGACCATCCAGCAGTGCTGGGCCCACGTGCTGACCTCAGAAATCTACATGCCCCCACGATTCCCCAGGCAACCTCACAACTTCGTCACTTGGTGACCTGGGTACCACGAGCTCCTTGGCCATCCCATGAGGGTGGTCCTTGCAGGCATGGTCTCCAGGTTCTCCTGTTGAGAAATCCCCCTGGGTTTCTGTGGTCACAGAGCAGACACCAGAAGATTCTAGTCCTGCAGTGACCCCCACAGCAGTCAGCTCCCCTGTGCATGTCCAGGGACAAATGACAGCAATTTATTGCCAGGAACCGTGATTCCATACTAAGTTCAGGATCCTGGTAACTCACTCTGCACCCCAAAAAGCTTCCATGAGAAATGTGTGTATTGGGATGTCTGTGCCCCTAGAAGAGCTGTTCCTGAGGGTTCCTGGGACCCTCCAGCCCCTCTCAAGGTTCTCAGATCCTGGGTCTAAATTTCTATCTGCCTCTTTTGGTGTACGGCCACCTGTGTCTCGTGGTCACGGGTCACTTTATTGCATGACTTGGCATGTTCTTAGTGCTCGTCCTCCACCCCTGCACTAGACTCCCAAGATGTTCCCACTGACCCTTGGCTCCCTGGGTGGCTCAGGGGGCCCTAAGTCTGCACCCTTCACTCTCCTCCTCTACCCCCACCTCTGGGGCCACCCCTAGGTGGACTTGGAGGTGTTTGTAAATGAGTCTTACACAAGGACATATCTGGACAAAGCAGGACCCCACCCCCGGAAAACTCACCTGCTCCCTTCTCAGAAGAGGACCCCACAGCCCCACATTGCCTCCCAGGGGTCTGCTCAGGACACAGTCCCCCAGTTCTGGGCAAGGTGTCTCCCTGGAATCCTTGCTTCCAGGAAGAGTCTCTCTGTCCTTCTTCAGAGTTTAGAGGTGTTCCCATGTCCCTGACCACCAAGATGCCCAGCACAGTCCCTTCAGTGACCTGGAGAGACAAGGAACTTATGTGGCCACAGGTCTCACAGGACACACCTGCTGGGACCCCAGGCTAAAGGGCTGTCCTTCTGCCTTCTCAGGTGTGGCTCCCGTGGTATCTTTTTGCAGGGGGCCCAAACGGGGAGTGTGGCCCAAAGCAGTTCATGGGGCTCTCTGGGCAGGGAAGACTTGGGCCAGGTGGCCTTGCCTGGTTTCCCTGCTGGGCCACTCTGAAAACCCCCGCTCCTCTGGCTGTGGCTGGAGGCCCCTCAAACCTCAGGGCGGGGCTCTTTCTCTCAGCCTCCACTGACTCCAAAGCCACGCTGGTGCTGGCAAGGGGAAAGAGCTTTCTTGCCTTCTTTTGGCCAAGTTGCCACAGGTGGATGCTGCGGGGAGCTGGAGAGAGAGGTAGCACTTGCTCAGATGTGAGTGGTTAAGCAATTTGACACCCTGTCAACTAGCCTTAAACATTGGAATGAGGTCTTTCCCGGTAAAGCTGGAAGTTACTTTCAGTAACTTGTCTAAAGATTTCTTTTTTTTTTTCCACTTAAAGACTCATAAAACCTCTCCCAGGTCATTCCTGGTATGGACCATTATCCAGGGATCAATCAGGAAATGCAGGAGGAGAGGGGTGGGGGTGGGGGAGAGGGGAGGTTAGATCAGAGCCCACGGAGAGGAGATGCCCCTCCCAGGAGCCTCACACTGGGCAGTGGCTTCTGGCATCCAGCTCTCCTGTCCTCAGGCCCATTCCATCTGCAGGGTTTTCCAAAAACATAATGGTGGAAGGGCCATGGAGGACACCTAGAACTTCCAGAATAGACAGGGGGAGCAGAGTTACCATGCTGGCCCTGGGTTTGGAGACAGACCTGCAGTGGAGACCACAGGCTTCTGAGAAGCCAGTTTCGAAATAAAGGCAGTATGCACTGGAATACCCGGCTCGAGAGAGTGCTTCATCATAGACATGTAATTTACATAGTTCTCACCACTAAATTCTGTGTTCCCAACACGCTACATGAATGACGGCTTCAACACACATTCATTTCTGAGATGTGAAAAAGTGTAGAGCCGCTCTTTCATCCTGCATAATGGGCATGGCTACACTTAAGAACACTTACCAAGATTTCTCAGCAAGAGCCAATTTCGAAATAAAGGCAGTTTGTGCAGGAAAACCCTGTTGGAGTGAGGGCTTCCCCATACACATGTAAGTTATAGAGTTCCCCTCACCATGAAACGCTGTTCCCAACATGCTACATGCATGAAGGCTTCGACACACATTCAGTTCTAAGCTGTTAGCATGTGGAGAGCCGCTCTTTCATTCAGCACAAAAGGCATGGTTACACCCAGGAAGATTTACCCAGATTTCTCAGCTGCTTCCTTCAGCCAGATTCAAAATAAAGGCAGTTTGTGCTGGGAAAGCCTGTTGGAGCGTGTTCAGAGCTGTTTCGGGCTCTGTCCCAGCTGGAGGGTGCAAAGCCCAACCTCCAGAAAGAGGGACCAGGACCCCACCCGCCAGGTGGTGTTGCCTTTGTAGGGGAACAGTGATCTTTGGGTAAGATATATTGCGGCTCTCTCTAAAAACTGCTTTGACTTAAGTTTGCATCCTAGTCACCAGTTCCAGGACAACAGAAAAGGCATACCCTACATCCCTTTGCACTCAACTCTTCCCAAAAGAGCAAATATTTGTCCATGAAAATACCAGCTGCTCTTCTAAGGCCCACTAAATACCCAGCAGTGTGGGCGGTGCACTCTTGATCAGGGACAGGAGGAGAGGGAACAGCGGTCCTCCTGCAGGCTTGGCCTGGTGTGGCAGCTGCGCTGTGGGTGCGTGGTGGGGAGGGAATGCAGGGAATCCTGTTTGAGGGGCCTCTGTGCACGCCTGCATTATAGTCTGAGGTTTCATACAAAGGCTCCAGGCATCCTAACTGGTTAGATACAGCCCCCACCCTTGGGCTGGAACCACCAGGAGATAAGTACCTGTAACAGGGACGGTGCCTGGTGTGGGGAGAGGTCATGGGACACTCCGGGGGCAGGGGCGGTGGTGCTGGGGAAGGCAGGGGATGCAGTGAAGGGTGGAGGGAGCAGGGTCCTTTGCTTGGGGGTGCGAGTTCTTTGGGAGACCACAGGGAATGGCACACATCATCCCCACCCTATACCCCAAATTCCTAGCCCCGCCAACACAGGGGCTGCTCTGCACCCTCTCAACGTGGCTCTCCTGTAAGACCGCACCCAACCAGGCATCTGGCACCCTGCCCTACCTCCCCTCTTGGGACAGATCCCGTCTTCTTGGAAACTGCCTAGCAGCGCGTATTCAAGGCCGGCAGCCGGCCTGGCGGATCTGCACTTCAGGTGCCCTACCTGGCCAGACGTGCCTGCCTGGGCTCAGTCCTCTATCTTGCCCACCGGTAGCCTGGGTCCACTTCCGGTGCAAGCGGAGGCCGCGGAGCCCAGGCTGAGCCCCGCACACAGACAGGTGAGGGTGCCCCCGCCCCGCTGCCCCGCCGCCGCGCCCACTGTTGGCAGCATTGCCCCAGCCTCCGGCCGGTGCCACCTGCAGCTGAGGACCTCCGCGCGGCCCCGCCCGCCCCGGCCCCGCCCAGCTGCCCCATAAGCCTCCCCCCACCCCCGTCCTGGCCGCGCCCTTGCTCCCATTGGCTCCGAAAGTTCTGCCCTTGCACGTCTAGCCTCGGGAGGACGCAGACGCAAGCGCTAGGGGAGGGCCCCGCGGCGTTGCCATGGATAAAGACGCCGCGCTCCTCGCGGGCTGGCGTGCGCTTCTGGGGCAGGCAGCGGGCTCCGGAAGTGTGCAGCTGCCCGGGGCCATGGCGGTGTTTGCTGCTGGGGATGGCGGCTTGCTTGGCCGGGCCACTAGTTCTGGCCGCGTCAGTCGGCGGCCGACATCCTTTCTGGGGCGGCGTCTCACAGACGGTAAACGTACGGCAGCGCCGTTGGCGGGGCCAGTGGACATGGACCGGGGTGGGATCCGGGTTGGTGTGGCGGCCGGGGAGGGCTGAGGTCATGATGGCAGCCCTTCTTGGTGAAACAATAAAATGAATAGCCATTTTCACAAGACCTCTGAGTAAATCTACTAGGGAACTTCATCCTGGACTGAGGAAGAGGACTGGGGAGGAGGGGGCATTCAGGGGCACAGAGAACCATGGGCCACCTGTCCCACGATGGACTTTAGACTCACCCTCACCCTTCAGGAACTACTAAATACACACAGACAGAGTGCTATGGACAAGATTTTTTTTTTTAAACAAATCCCTGAATCCCTAGCAGGTCTTGTTTCTACCCATACACAAATGGCTTATGTGCATAATGTTTCACAAAAGCCTTAAAATATTATCACCCCAACTTGACACATCAAGAAACTGAGGTAGAGAAGTTTATCACATTCTACAAGATTAGAGAGAGGCCGCGTCAGACACCGTATTTAAATCCAAGCCCCTGCTCCAGTGCTCACACTAGAAAGTGTGACATACTGCCCCTTTCCTGCCCTCTCCCTGCAATCAATCTCTGAAGAGTCTTTTCTGTGTCACCTGGAATCACAATCACATTCATTTTCCACAAAGAGCTATGTCACTCCTTGGAGGACTTTTCAAAATCTAAAGGGTTGGTTTGAGAGGAGAGATTTGCATTTTCTGTTTCTCAAAGGAAACATGGCTTTAAAAGAAACTGAAAAGTAGTTATCTAGTCTAAGCCCTCATTGTGCAGAGAAAAAACCGGAGGCTCAGAAGAGATGAGGAAAGGGCCTTATTAACAAATATTGCCTCAGTGCAGCACCAAGCCAGACCTGGCACTTCTAGGGGAGGATCTGGAAGGCCCAGGAGAATGAGTGTTAGAAAACAGAAAGAGAAGAAGCATACAAGGCCCCGTCTCTTCACCACCATAACATGAATTTCCACCAAATTACCCAGAATGGGTGCAGCCAATATTAAGTTTGTCAAAAGAGGTTATAGAATTCTCAAACATAGTGGAAATTCCAACATTTACTGTGCTTTTTTCCCAGTTCAAGCATCAATTCAGTGGGCACTCTGTACCAGGGACTACACGAGGCCTGGGGTTCTCCCAAATACAGATCTCTATTACCACGTGTGCAAACCACATTAAGGCCACCAGAAGAAAAGCGCCCACAGATAAGATGGAATTACTGAAACTGAAAGCAGCAAAAGAGCATATATTACTAGGAAAAACGGTGCTCCTAGTAATGGACACATGGACATAGAATGCAAACTGTGTTTAGCAGGCAGGAAAGGGGGGATTAACAGATACAAATTAGTAAATATAAAATAAATGACAAGGGCCTGCTATATAACACAGGGAACTATATTCAATTTCTTGTAGTGATTTATACTAAAAACAATCTAAAACATATATATATACATATGCATATGTTTATAACTGAATCTCTGCTGCACACTTGAAAATAACATTGTAAATTGACTACACTTAAATAAAAAATAATTTTAAAAAATAAGTAAAAATAAATGCAACGCCATTAAGAAAAAATAAAAGAACTCTCTAATCCCCTTAACTGTAGGTGGTCGAGAAATCTAGCTGCAAACACCAAGTCCACTGGATCACTCCAGCACTGGCTGTCACTCTTTCTGACCATCAGAGAGTCACTTGCTTCACTGAGGTTACTTTTCTCTTCTGTGAAAGGCTACAGTTGCAACTAACGATGTATAGAATCTCATCATTCACAAGCCCAAAAAGTAGTGAGAACTTCACATGGGCCAGGCTCTGGTCAGATGAAAAGATAGGGTCCCAGATATATTCATGGGTAGAAGAAGTTTATGCCATAAAGGTATAAATTCTTCCTGTTTTGATAGACAGATTCATTTCAATTCTGGTTAGAATTCCTACCAGATTTTTCTTGGAATATAACAAGTTAATTTATGGTCAGGAATAGCCAAGAAATTTCTTTAGAACCACCACTTGGGAGGGGTGGATAGGTCATTCATTTCCACTGCTCTTTCTGAAGTGATGAAAACGTTCTGGAATAATAATGGATGCACCACTGTGAATATGCAAAAAGCTGCTGAATTGTACCATTTAAATGGATGGAATTCATGGTTTGTGAACTATATCACAATAAAACTGTCCTATGAAAATTATTTCTTGACAATTATTTTTCAGTTTATACACTAGTCTGTCCCACAATTTAAGAAAAACAAAAAACCTAAACAAGCCAAACTCTGCCAGGAGCACTTTAGGACTGCAATATCCCTGGGTCTCCAAGGCCTCTGGTGGTGCTGTTCCTGTTAACGCACAATAGCTGGGCTGGGCTAGTTAGGGACTGTAACTATCTTTTGAAAATCGAGGATCACTCCTTTCACCCTGGGAGAGGGAAGGAAGGAGGATGTCACAGCCTCATGCCTTCAGCACATTTTTAACAGAACCAAGCCCTGCTTTCACCACTGCAATCCCTCTCACTATAAAAACACGTGACATCAACAAGCACCGCCATCATAACACCTGAAAGTGTTCAAGGTACTTACCTGAGGCAGAAACATGGAGGGGGGAGACAGAACCTCGCTTAGCAGTGACGCTCCCTTTTCCCGACTCCACCAGGAGAAGCTGGGCGTTAGAGCCGGAGGCTTTCAGCCCAGGTAGCAGCGCCCACGCCACAGAGCTGGTCCTCAGGGAGCGGGAAAGGGAGAGCAGGGCAGCCCCGGGGTCGCGGGGCAGGGAAAGCGGGGAGGGGGACGCGGGCTGCAGCCTCGCTCGGAGGACAGCCCCAGCCACAGTCCCAAGCGCCCGCCCCCGTCCGGGTCCGCAGACCCCGCCCGCCCGGGACACAGCCCGCCCAGGGGCGGGGACGGGCCGCCGGACGAGAAGAGGAAGCCCGGGAGGAGAGGACTAGCGGGAGGGAGAGGGGAAGGGGACGCCAGCCGCGGACTGAGTGGATCCCGGCTGGGTGAGAGATGGCAGGTGCACACCAGGCCCTGGACACTGTGGCCGGGACGCCGGGGCAGGTGGCGCTGGCAGAGGGGTCTGGCCTGAGCAATTCATCTGAACACGGGCTGACTAGCGCCCTTGGGGTCTGTGACAGGCGGACCGCCCTCCCGCAGCCGCCTGACCCCTTTCCCAGGAGCCCCCCACCTTGCACTTCCACAGTCAGAGGCCCCGACCCCAGGCAGGAACCAAAGGCCTACCGGGCGACGTAGTTGAGAAGCCTTTGGGCCCGATCCCCGGCTCGGATATGGAGCTCCCAACCAGCGGACCACTTGGCACTGACTGCGCATGCGCAGGAGGGCCAGCGATCCTCTCTGGGTTCTGTGAGAGAAGGTGGGACAGCGAGGGAGGGAGAAGATGGGAGCGGGTGGAGAGGACGGGAAAATTGGAGGGATACAGATGGACAGGATGAGCAGAGAGAAGGAAGGGATCTGGAGAAGGGAGGGTCTTAGAGGAGTTGGAGAAAAAAAGCTTTACCTCTGGGGCACCCCTAGGCGGCAGACCTGCCTCTGTACCCTTCTGTTACCCTTCAAGCCCCGCAGCTCAATTTTACCACCGTGATCCAACCCTCCGTCCGATGCTTCTGCAGAAACCCTAGGGAGATCACACCCGTTGCCCCCACGCGGAGCTGGGTTTTCTGTTGCTCTGAGAACCAAGCACCCGCAGGTGTTGTCGCTCAGAACTACCTTGGGAAGAGCACATATTCCCCTTTTACACGCTGGGAAACAGGCAGGCAGGATCTCTGCCTTAGCTCCACTGTCCCAGGTGTTGGGCTGGCGGGGAGCGGGATGGTACAAGATCAGAGCCCCAGACAGAGCAGACTGCCTGAGTGTTGGTGCATAGTCCCCATCCCTCCTGGGTAAACCATACCCCACCCTAGTGGAAACATCAAGGGCTCACAGTAGTTCCCTGGGTGTGGGAGAGCTGTCCTCATGTGAAGGAAAAGTCCAGCTGGGCTAACAAGCTAAGTCACAAATCTAAGTGTGATAAGTGTCAGTTTACTGATCTAAATTATGCTGGGCTATCTCGTAAATCTGAAGTTTAGTGTCAGTTTATTGGCCTAACAACCTAACTCGTAATTCCAAGCTCAACAAGTGTCAGTAATGTGATCTGTTACAAATTGATAAGCTCCAGTGTACTTATTCCTTGCTTTTTGTTCTTTGAGCCTTATTGGCTAATGCCCCCTTACTTGTAACTAAGCCTTTAAAACCTCATGTGCACGTCTTGGAGGTACTCAAAACTTCGGAGCCGAAGCCCCTCTGAGCCCACCGGCATAATAATTCTGAGTACTCCAACACTCCGATTGGTGCTTTTGTCTTGGCTGGCCTGTTTCCATAACACTCAGCTCCAGTGCCCAGCTTTCTAGGTAGATAGGAGTGTTACCAAGTCGAAATTAATTCTCCTCAGTGCAGGACAGGCCAATAAGTTGGGAGACCAGATGTTGGGGCATGGAATAGCAAGTTTCTGTAGACCTAGATGGCAAACTAATGTCCTGGAAAACCATCTCCCCAAGTCACAATTCAGGCTCCTTTCCTATGTGCTTGGTTAGTGCAAACTTCTTAGTGTAGGAATTCCTTCTTGTTAGAATCCTTTCTTCTTGCAGCTATCTGCGTGGGTCAGATCCCTGTAAACCTCCAACAAAAGAAACGTTATTTTCTATTCTGCAATTTGCTATCTTTTAATGAATGAAAAAGTGTTAAATATCCGTAAAGGTCAGAGCCTTCAGAATAGGGTCTCCTGTTTATTTCAGGCTCTAGGCAACATTGTTTTACAAGCAAGATGAAGCCTAGGTGACAGAGCATAGGGTTAAATTCAAAGGAACAAATCTAATATGGAGTCAGATTTGTTCTGTTATATTACCCGGCCAGATGCCACTTGAGGATTTAAACCCCTTTAAGTTAAAAATAACTAAAATTTTAAAGGAATTTACATACATAGGTGGGAATGTGCAAAGCATATCTGGAAAAGCACCCAAAGGATAGTAAACAGAGGCATCTCCAGAGAGGGCTGAAAGAACAGAGGATGAGGGAAAACTTCTTTCACTTGTGTATTTTTGTTCTCTGAGTTTTTTTTAAACCATTTCCTTGTATTTCTTTTTCAGATAAAAGAAATGTGTAATGGAGCAAAGGAGTAATTAGCTTAGCAAATACAGCAGCCATGGAATCATTAGTCATCACTTTTGATTTAAGCCAGAAAGCATTTTTTGACTCTCTCCAATGTGCTCTGTCCTGTTTTAAGACTTCTATTAATATTATTATTATTATTATTATTATTATTATTATTATTATTATTATTATTATTATTACTATTACTACAAGTACTACTACTATGACTATTACTATTATTACTATTATTTTATGAAATAATAACACGGTTTACCTCACCCCTGCCCATGGCTGGTGGAAAACCAACTGAGTTTTTCTTGAGTTGTTTTCCAAGGAGTAGAGATGAGTTTATAAACAGAACACATCTTCAGGGCAAAACAGGCAGTGTGCATTACCAGCAGGCCAGACAGCAATGAAGGGTTTTCAATAGAGGCACCCAGAAGCTGAGAGAGAAAACCTCCAGGACACTACAAAAAGCTGCCCAAACTGCCATCTCCATGGTACTACTGAAATAGGAAAGAACAAATCTGACTCCATATTTGATCTGTTTCTTTGACTTTAACAAAGCCAAGTTAATATGCTCCGGTCTTTTCATGGGTTATGATGTCACAGAGGAAACGGACAGGTCAACAAGGAACCACTCTGCCGTGATCACGGAGCCGGGGAAAGGGATGGGCTGCAAGATGTATGAAGCAGCCACAACTGTGCCCGTGCTTCTAGGCAGGTATCCAAAATCGCCTCGACAAGGTGTCAAACATTTGTGCCCATGTCCTCATCAACAGACATGTATTAAAGACAAATGGAAACATATAAAAGGCCAATACCCTTGCTGGGTACACCGTCCAAAGAACAAAGTCTCAGTTTGACAACTGGCCATCTCGGTTCCATGGGATTCATTCTTGGAGAACCTTAAAAACCACTCTTCTGTCCTCAAGAATTGCTGCATATTTGTCCTATCTTTGGCTCAGGGATGCAGCACGTTCAAGTGAACTTTAATGTCTGCACAGATTTGACTGTCTTTTTCCAGGTTCACTTGTCCATTCAAAAGAGGCCTGAGCTAAGTCCATCCTCCGTAAGATCTATTCCCTCCAGTGACAGCTCATTGAGCCTGCAATTAAAAGCCAAGTGAACAAGACTGTCCTCAGCTAAAAAGTTCACCGATCTTTCACTGTTTTCTTAATCTCCTCTCCTGGCTAATTGCAACAGACTAACACCTCCCTCCACCAAGATACCCAACTATGTCATTTTTCTCCCCAAAGAGAAAATAAGGTCCATAAAATAGGAGACAACTCCATAGTCACCTCTGAATTCTTAGCATATAGTAATGTCAATAAATACAACTCAGATTATTGTTAGTTTCCTTTAAAACCTTTCTGGTTATTTGAATGAGACCTTGGAAGAGAGGTGTTTGCTGTCCAGTATCTTGATCCACAAGACTCTGGAGGCCTTTTTCGGAATAGCTGTTCACTGATTCATTCAAAATACAACTTATCAATCAAGGAGTAGCTGTGCTTTTCTGCCAGGAGTTTGTGGTCACTCTCATGCCAGAACAGCTTTAAACTATATCCTTACTTTGGATTTGTTATTTTTCCCCTCTTCCAACAAAATTGACTTTTCTTACTTTCTTGTTTTGAGGAATTTTTTTTTCCTATTTCACCCTTTAGTAAAGCAAGATTCTCAGGATGGGCTTGGCCCATTATATGATCACCCATCCAACTCCTAGTGTGAGAGGTCTGGGGCTCACATCCCTCCCTCCTGTCAAGGCAACTGAAAATCAGTTCAGGAGCCAACCAGCACACCACGGCTTCTAACGCTCACGTATCTCTCAGAAACCCTGCTTTCTCGTTTGTCTTGGCTTCTGAGAATTTTCCCTCACTTTCTTGACAATGAGTTGTGCAGCTTGAAAGATGAGGAAGGAAGGTTTTATTTCTCAATCAGCATTTTAAGGAACTTGTGTAATGAAGGTTTTCAGGAGTTTCTAGTACCCTCCATTGCCGAGACAGAAAACACACTAGACATTTTCTAAATTTAGTTCTCATGTGCATTTTTTCTGTGCTTTTTTTTTCTTAACTGCTAACAGACATTTTTTAATTAAAAAAAAATAAGGCCCCAAAAAGAATAGAACACTGAAGGGGCAAACAAAATTAAAGGGCAAAGACAGAAAAATGATAACTACTCTACAAAGTTAATGTAATACATACACTATGTATCAGATCAGCAATTCTCAGTAACAGCTAATTGAAACATGACCATGAGGTAAAATTTCTCTCCTGTCAGGACATGGCCAACAGAAAATACAATTAAACCAACAAACTAATTTCCTAAGTCTGGCGAGGTACAGAAGTCTACAAGCTAAATGTGTCTTATTCTAGAAAAGAGGGAGTCTCACCAGCTCTTTTCTGTGGAGCCTGAGCCCACGGGAGGACGGTGAAGTGAGCTCTGTAAGTACCCAATTAGCAAAGTGAGTGATGAATAAATAGACGTGAGCTTTGATGACAGAGATAATACTACTATTCGTTTGTCCTTTAAAGTATGACTTCACGTTCAGTGATCAATACTTCGGCGTCCTTAGGAGTTGAGATTTTAGGAAAATGCACAACCTGGGCCCAGATCTCCTCTTTAAGCTCGTGACACTGCAGTTAGTTGTCTCAAAGGCAGCTCCAACTCCACATGCAAAGAGCTGACTTCACGGTGTTCCTCCCATAGCCGTCCTTACCAGGGCCCCTGGTCGGAGGGTAAGGTCTCCCTGCGTCTCCCAACTCAGGCCCATCACTCACAGATGTGAATGGACCCCTCCTTCAGGGACCAGATATCCTCAGACACCGAGTCCCACTACCCTCAACTGACCTACCAGATACTCACTGGCACTCACTCAGCACTGACCCTCTGCTGGAGACCACGCTGCACACTGCACAGTGTATCTCACTGGATCTCCACAATAGTCCTGGGAATTGGGTACATCACTGCTTCAACTGATTAGATAAATTGTTTCACTTCCTTGCGTGCGTCATTCAAACTGACACGGCTACTAAGCCACAAGCCTGGGCCTGAAAACCACTTGAAAATTGGACACTGCTACACCTCGCAGCCACCCTACTCTGACTCATCACATCATCTCCTGCCAAGCCTTCTAAATGTTTCCAAACATTCTAGAAGACAAATATGAACTATGAGAGCACCCCACTCTCCTACTTAAAATCTGTCAATGATGGTTCACTCCCCTTAGGAGAAAGCCCAACCAGGCCTGAGCACAGCCTAAGGCCCCAGCATCCGCTTTCCCTGCACGGCCGCGCCGCCTCACCCACCACGCAGCTCTACACGTGCCGTGTCTAGGACAGGGATGCTGACTCCGCACAACCCAGGGCTTGTCTCACTCGAACAATGATCACCTTCTTCAGTGTTCATCTTCTTCATTGCTGACTCTCACAAAAATGTTTTCTCATGATGAATCAATATCTTTTTCCTTACAACTGCCCATCATTAATAATGAGCTCCCCCCAAAGAGAGAAGACCTAATTCTCAGTCTCCTTATCTGTAAAGTGAGAATAACAAGGAAATATGTGAGGTTTCAAGAGAAATAATATTCATGTGAGGCTGAGGGACAATTCCATCATACAGTAAGCATTCAATATGTGCTTACTTAATATTAATAAGAATATATTGCATTCTAGCAACCTTCAATCAATGTTTTATGACTTTGTCCAACAGACTACTGACAAACTGTTGGACGAACCACTTTGAGCAGATCAGCACAAGCATACTGGGAGAGGTAAGTGCTGACTCCAGTTACAGCTGCAGCCACCCAGCACTACGGGGCGGGGGCAGTTTGCTCAAACTCTTACATGTTGCTTGAGCATTTAGTTCTCATTATAGAATAAAGACAGTTGTTCTTTAGTCAAAGCTCCTGAAACATAAATCTTCAAAGATTGATGCAAATTAGGTTTCAAGTACAACACTCTCACTAGAATTTATTTGAAAATTATAGTCTTAGCTACTCCGCACATCAAAAGGGCATAATCTTAATGTATCTGACTAAATACACTGAAAGGGTTGTTTAAAAGTAATTAAGAAGAAGCCATTCAGAATAAGCTCTCAGTATCATCTGCACAAAGACCCACCCAAGGGTCTCATTTCTCACTTCCACATAGGTGTTTTCAAGTAGCTTACCTTGGGTCTTGGTTTCTTATAACACGGGGCGGGGAATAGTTGTGGATAGATTTATGTAGCAAATATATACCAAGGGTATTTGTTGTGAAGGAATTCTACAAATAAGAAGATTGATACATAGTCCCACCCATAAGAAATTCAGCCTTTCCATTTACAACAGCATTAAAAATAAAGTGAGAGATACATTTAACAAAAATTTACAAGATTTGTACATTGAACTTTTTGAAGTATCACCAGAATAAATTTTAAAAGATCTACATATATGGAAGACATCCCATTTTCATGGAATGTTTGACAATATTATTAAAAATGTTAAGAATCCTCAAAGTGAACTATATATTCAGTGGAATCCCTATCAAAATTCCAGCTGACTTCTATGCAAAATTGAAAAACTGATCCCAAAATTCACATGGACGTGCAAGGGGCCCAGGACAGCAAAAACAACCTTGAAAAAGAAGAGTAAAGTTGGAGGACTCACTTTAAAGTGTACTAAAATGCTATAGTACTAAGTCAGTATGATACTGGCATAAGTTTGGATAAATAAGTCTAAGAGACACAATAAAAACCCACGGGGAAAAACTTACATTTACAGACACTTTTCCACTAGGGGGCCAAAAACACTCCATTGAAAGAATAGTCTATTCAACTAATGGTTCAGGGACAGCTGGGTATCTGCAGGCAAAAGAATCAATCTGGAATCTGAACACCCATATTTTATATAACAAATAAAATTAATTGAAAATAGATCACAGACAGAAATGTAAAAATTAAACCTATAAACTTTCTAAAAGAAGACACAGTATAAATCTTTGTGGGCCTAGGATAGGCTTTGGTTTCCTAGATACAAAACCAAGAGCACAAGTGATAGAAGGAAAAAGCAGATAAACTGGACTTCATCAAAACTAAAACCTTTTTCTTACAAAGGACATCATCAAGAAAGTGAAATGACAGGGGAAAAGGGTATCTCAAGTCAGAGAGTGCGTGCTTTGCAAAAAAATAAAATAAATCTTTACATCAAACTACCTCCCTTGTAAAGAAATTGTTTTAATGTTTAAAAAAATATAGTTAAAGGACAATGTGCAGAATAGAAGAAAAATTTTGCAAAGCATGTATCTAATAAGAGAGTAGTATCCAGGATATATAACGAATGCTTACAACTGAACAATACAAAAAAATACACCCAATTTTTAAATTTACCACGAATTTAAATAGATATACAAATGGCCAATAATCATATGAAAAGATGCTCAGCATCACTAGGGAAGTCAAAAACAAAATGAGATCTCATTTTACACCCACTAGGATGGTTATAACCAAAACATGGACAATAACAAATGTCGTTCAGGAGGCAGAGAAACCTCATATGCGGCCAGGGGAAAGGAACAATGTTGCAGCTTCTTTGGAGAAGTCTGGTATTTCCTCAAAAGCTTAGAGTTATATGTCTCAGCAATTCCACTCCTACATATAGAGTCATCTCTCAATATCCTTGGGGGGTTGGTTTCAGGAACCCCACACCCTGGATACCATAATCCAAGGATGTTCGAGTCCCTTTACAATCAACCATCTGGATTCATGTAGTGGAAACTACAGATATGGCGGGGCAAATGTACAGCCAACAGAATGAAAACATATTCTCATAAAAAATTTCACATCAATATTCATAGCAGTATCATTCAGAGTAGCCAAAAGTTACTAACAATATCCATCCATCAATGAACGGATAAACACATTTACCAAGAATAGGCCCACAAACTTTTGGTCATTGAAACTTTGACAAAGGAGGTGAGAACATACAATGGAGTAAAGACAGCCTCTTCAGCAAATGGTGTAGGGAAAACTTAACAGCTGCATGTAAATCATTGAAGTTAGACTACTCCCTCACAGAATATACAAAAATGAATACAAAATGTGTTAAAGACTTAAACATGTAGACAAGACACTATAAACCTCTTAGAAGCAACCATAGGCAAAACATCTGACATACATCTCAGCAATGTTTTCCTAGAGCAGTCTACTCAAGCAATAGAAAAACAACCAAAAATATACAAGAGGGATCTAATTAAACTTACAAGCTTTTGCACAGCTATGGAAACAGTAAGCAAAACAAAAAGACAACCAACCTATGGAATGGGAGAAAATATTTACAATAAATGAAACTGCTAGGGGCTTAATTCCCAGAATATGTAAACAGCTTTTACACTTAATAAGAAAGAAAAACAAACAATTCAATTCAAAAATTGGCAGAAGTCCTAAAGAAACATTTCTCCAATGAAGACGTACAAATGGCCAGTAGCCACATAAAAAAATATTCATTATCATTATCAGAGAAATGCAAATCAAAACTGCAATCAAGTATCACCTCTCACCAGTCAGAATAGCCATCATTCAGAAGTTCACTGACAATAAATACTGGAAAGTCTGCGGAGAATTGGGAACACACCTGCACTGTGGTGGGGATACAGTTTGGTGGAGCCATTGTGGAAAAGTGTATAGATGTTCCTCTAAAGACATAAAATTGACCTCCCAGATGACCCAGCAATCCCACTCCTGGGCATATATCCAGAAGGAACCCTAATTGAAAAAGACACCTACACCCCAATGTACACAGCAGCACTATTTACAATATCAAGACATGGAAGCAACCGAAATGTCCACTGAGAGATGACTGGATAAAGAGGTTGTAGCATATTTGTCCAATAGACTACTATTCAGCCATAAAATAATAATAAAATAATGACATTGGCAGCAACATCAATGGACCTGGAGAATGTCATTCTAAGTGAAGTAAGCCAGAAAGAGAAAGGAAAATACCATATGAGATTGCTCACATGTGGACTCTAAAAAAAAAAAAAATAGAAAGAAACAAAAAAATAAACTTATCTACAGAACAGAAACAGACACAGAGACATAGAAACCAAACTATGGTTACCAGTGGGGAGAGGGTGTGGGAAGGAATAAACTGGGAGTTCAAGATTTGCAGATACTGAGTATGTAAAGAATAAACAGCAAGTTTATACTGTATAGCACAGGAGAATATATTTAATATCTTATAGTAACTTATGTTTAAAAAGAGGATGAAAATGAATACAGGTAGGTTCCTAATTAGCTGAAGTGTTGTGCTGTACACAAGAAACTAACACAAAATTATAAACTAACAAGACTTCAATGAAAATATTTTTAAATAGACCAAAAACGAAAACAAAGGAAAAGGATATTATCAAGCAAAAAGAATAAAGTACTGATTCAGGCTACAATTATGGATGAACCTTGAAACTTTATGCTAAAATAAGCCAGACACAGAAAGCCAAATAGTGCCCTTTAAAGTGAACTGTATCTAAGCGTTTATTGTACTACTCCTGTAAATTTTCCAGAGGTTTGAAATCTATCAATATCAAAATAAAATGTATTATGCATTAAAAACTTAAAACGCTTCCTCACAGGAGGGCTTTAATTATTAAATGCAGAAACGCATATAAAGCTCTTGGAAAAACAATTTGCACGTCCACACACAGTCACTGCTGTCACTGCCACTCAGAGGGTGGTGACAGCGCTGATGAGAGCTGCCTCCACTCGCTCCCCTGCAGAAAGGAGTGAAGGCCTGAGCTCTGACAGGCAGGGTGAGCGTGAACCTGAGTCATACACAGCCACGTTCCAGACTCTGCGTTACCCAACTTTCTTATACAAACTGCAACATGTAATGTAAACACGCTAGAGGGATGTATCTTACAACACAGGGAATACAGACAATGTTTTACAGTAACTATAAATGGAGCATCTATTGTACACCTGAAACTAATATCATATTTTAAATCAGCTATATTTTTATGAAAAATTAAAAAATATTTTTAAAATGCTATCACTTTAATATTCAATTCGGTTTTTAAGTTACTACTAAACAGCTCAGATTGTATAAAAGCATTTAATTGTGCTGTTTGCTTACATATTTATTTACATTCAGCCTCTTGCTAAAAGAGAATTTAAACAATTCTGTTAAACACAGCTTAACAACCATAACAACAAAAGGCAAAACGGAGAGTGAAGAGAAAATGGAGATTCAATACTTAAATGAAACCAGGGGGAAGTAAACTCATAAAAATGGATTCCATGAAGTCAGGGCAAGTGTTAAGGCTGACTAGAAATTCAGCTGTAGGATTCTTGGCAGCGAAACCAAAAAGAAAAGATGATGGGGCGGGTGGTAGAGCGTGTGCTTAGCGTGCACGGGGTCCTGGGTTGAAGCCCCAGGGCTTCCACTAACAGGTAAATACATCTAATTAACTGCCCCCCTAAAAGATCACCAAAGAAAAGAAAAAGAGAAATTTCTTTCCCAAAGAACCCTGATATTAAATTTGGATTAAATATTAAAAAAAAGAAAAAAAGAAAAATTCAAAAGATAAGTGACACTGAAGGAAAACCACAGCTGGCCTAACAAGCTAAGTCACAAATCAAAGTGTGATAAGTGTCGGTTTCCTGATCTAAGTTTTGCTGGGCTACCTGGTAAATCTGAAGTTTAGTGTCAGCTTACTGGGCTAATAAGCTAACCCGAAAATCCAAGGTCAACAGTTGTCAGTAACGTGATCTGTTCCAAATTGATAAGCTTCAGTGTACTGATTCCTTGCTTTTTGTTGTTTGAGCCTTATTGGGTATTAGCCCCATACTTGTAATTAACCCTATAAAACCTCATGTGTACGTCTTGGAGGTGCTCAGAGCTTTGGAAAAGAAACCCCTCTGAGCCCGCCAGCGTAATAAATCTCAGTACTCCAACCCTCTGTGTGATTCTTATTTCTTGGCTGGCCTTTTGTTTCCATAACAACACAAGCGATAATGCCCGTGAGATAAATCTGGGGAGGCTGCTGGTAAGTCGCCATGTCTCACGTGGGAAAATCTGAAACATCCTTCTCACCACTCAGAGTCATCATAAGCCCACACCACACCTCCTGCCGTTAAATGCAGGAGCACGGTTAGGGCCCGGCCTTTGCTGTCTTTGTGTCATCACAGTGATACAGGATGGAAGGGGGAAGAGCACAGCCATTCAAGGAAGGCCGCAGCAATTGACATCAAAATGGTGAAGGATTCAACCCCCAATAGGCCTTGAGGCTCAGGATGAAGAGATTTAACTTCTAGCAGATCTTGAGATTCAATAAACATCCATTGTAATAGTAACCTGGTGAATAACATGCCCCAGGCACCATGGCAGTCCCAATGATAGCCACAAAAGGTCAAAGGGTGGGAAATGGCCAACTCCCTGGGAATCCTAGCCCCTTGCCCTAAGGCTGGTCCTTCTACTTATTAGCATATGAAACCACCAAGCCCAAGAAAACAAGCAACACAGCGCCACCTCGCGGTCACCACTCTCTGTCCCTCTTTGGAGAAGACAGACCTTCTGTCTGTGGGGTGTGTACCTACTTCTAATCTGTGCATGAAACCCCCACACCTCGTGACGTTTCTCTTGCATTTCAATGTATCTGTCTGAATATATATACCTTTACTCAACACTGGCTTGCTCTTGAATTCTTTACTGCATGAAGTCAAAGAACAAAATCTGGTGGGGCACATCCCAGGGGCTCAACGAAAGCCTGGGACACAGCCCTTCTCATGCCCAACGTTTTTTATTCTTGTATCAACAGGACTGGGCTGTGAAGTGACGTCTGAGGCCCCAGCTAAGGGACAGAACCAGCTTCCAGGGTTCCAATTTGCGGGCAGCCTCTCCCCCAGCTTGGGCCTTGGGGTCTGCCCGGTTCTCTGTGTTTCTCTGTTGTGCTGACTCCCCAGCCATACAGCGTACTCCTAGGCCTGTCCCCACAAAACCCTTCTCTCCAAAATACAAGCACGTCATGTCACAATCCTCTTGTTCAACCAGGAAATGTTCAGCCCACTTTTTTCCTCCCCAATAAATTACCCAACTGTCCTCCCTCCCATCACATCACTTCTTTCTTTGTGAGAACTCTGCACTCGCCACACCCCATCATGAACACAGGTGTCTTGCTGGCTGTGACCGAGATGTTTCTTTCTCACACAGCAAGCGTCCTTTCACTTTCCCCTTGTTACCTTAAGAAAGCCTTTCCTGAGTCACCCACCCCTCTGATTATGAACTCACAATGTGCTGAAGTTGCAGTCACTATGTGCATACATCCCAGTTTTGGCTAGGTTTCCATCACAAGATCTTCATTAAGGAGCTGCATCAAGAAGTTATACAGGGTATTCGTACATCAGAGTGGAGGAACCTGCAAAAAATTTAAACGGCTTTGAAGAGAGTGTTAACCAGGGACAGAGATGTCGCGGGTCCTAGTCAAAAGTGTCATGAGGAAAAATGTTCTCCCAAGGCTCAGAGTGGCTTCTGAACACAGAATCCTCAGGGAGGAGGTGACAGGCAGTGATTAGGGTGGGTGATACAGGTTACGCTCCCCCAGCTGGGGAAGAATAGGTTTTTTTCTTGTTTTCCAAACAATTTCTTACTATCTTTTTCTCTTATTGCCACATACCATTTCCTACGAATTAAGCATATCAATGTCAGTCACTTGGGCCACTTGGGAGAAGCTACACGATGCCATTCACAGGGATGGGGCATGACAGCCACACCAGTCTAGGTTGAAAGACCAGTGGGGGTATTTGCAAGGTAATCACGGGCATGCAACAAACTCCCCAGCTTCAATGACCTCATCTCAAAGCTGGGGTCAATAAAACTACCAAGCAAATTGCGTGAAGATTATGGCCAATGTTTACTAGGTAAGTGCCCGTGAAAGCTGCCGCTTAATGGGGAATGAGTACGATCAATGAGGCCCTGTCTACCTGCCCACATGCGCCCTGCCTTCCTGCCTTGCTGCAACAGCAGAACTTGTTTAGCTGAGATGAACACCCCCAGAGCAGCCCAGACGGGAAAGCTCCCAGCTCTGCACGGCGAGACGTGTTCCTTTCCTTCTCAGAGCTGATCACAGTTTGCTGTCGTCTGTTTTTATGTTTATCCCTTTTGTAACTCCCTCTCCTCCGGAGTTTTTGCTCAAGCAGCACAGGGCCAGGTGTGTCTTGGGTCCTGCCGGATATTCTGGGCAGGGAAACAGCCAACTCCATATCTGGCTCTGGTGCTGAACGGAGAGAGCAGAAGGCCCAGGGGCCCATGCTGAACTGAGGCCCCTGCACCCAAAATTATGGTCTGACCTTGGGCAAATTACACAGTCTTCTTTACCCTGAGATTCCTCATCTGTCCATGAAAATAACTGCCCATGTCACACAGAGTTACAAGTATTAAAGGAAATCAACAAATTCACAACCTAGCCAAGGGGCTACAAGTGCATCCTCAACAGACAAATGCTGCCTTTACGGCTCTGACGCACGCTAAGCGGGGCGGCCCCACACAGTGAACACTGCTAAGTGCCAGGGTGTTAAATGCTTCATGTGTGCTATAATACTCTTTAGATCTTACAACAATCCCAGGAAGAAATGAATATTATCATGCCCATTTCACAGATTCACCAACAGGTTGAGAGTATGCATTCTATTCCAAGGCCCTATGGTGAAGAAATGGCAATTTAAACCGGAATCTGGGCCCAGGCCTTGGCTCCATCTCTCTCCCATCCACCTGACCACTTGCCTATGAATTCCACCTGTCCAATATAAAAGTTTGCAGCCGGCCATCCCTTAAAAGCAATGTGTGCCACCGTTTGTCAATGTTGTTTAATTACCATAAACTGTTCTCAGAAACCACTACAGTAAAGAAAGTTGGACTTAAGGAATTCTGCATTGCGTTCTCCTGCAATGTGCAGGATCCCTTTCCTACACCTCCAAATCCAAGTGTATGCTTCCTCCGTGTTTATGTTTGCACACGGCTTATTAAAGCAGAAGGTATCTGCAGTAATTCCATCTCGGTTGCTTTCCAAGTTTGCAGATGATCCATATTCGGTCTGTGAACGAAAAACTACAATGTGAATGAGAATACTGCAACCATGTCAGTAAACAAAGAATACTGATACCAAGTCATTAAAGGCTTCCGCCACTCCCCGGCGAGGACAGGCCTGCAGCCCAGCCACTGCAGCAACTCACAATGGTGCCCTCTGAGCAGACTCAGAATAAGAAAGGACGGGCTACTGGCCCGAGATAGCTAGGTGCTTGTCTAAAAAATGAATTCAGTGAGTCCTAATATTTGCTTCCTCCCATTCATACAAAATCACTAAATTCTTGAACTTGAGATACCTGGCTTTCTTTAGATAACAAGTAATCTTTTATTGTTCCAACAACCTGGTCTTTGTTGTAAAGCTCCTATATATCCTAGCTCTTCCTCAACCTCTTGGGAGCAGTCCCTCAGAGAGTTCTGAGAGACGGTCATCCTGGCTCGAGTCCTCCCGCCAAATGAAACATAACTCTTAACTTTTAGGCTGCACGTTTATTTCAGTCAACAGTTTTGGACACCATGAAGCACCACAGCAGATTTCTCTCCACCTGAACTCTCCAAGTAACCAGAGCCTTGGTACCAGCAGTGGCCCTTTGTGCTCATCCGCCTCCTCAGGGGGTCCAGATGAATTTGGCTGAGTCTCTCCTGGTTCTCAGATCTCACATATTGGTTGATGATCCTAAGTTTTATCTGGCGGTGTATCCAGGTACGTGGCCCTCCAGTTGAAAGAAACTGAGGTGAATTACCCACCCAGTGGAGACATCCCGAGTGAGTCCAAGTTGAAAGACACTGGGTTCAGGACTGAGTGGTTAGGTAAGAGGCTGGTCTAATGTTTTCCTCAATTTGGTTACCTCCATTGAATTTTTCAGGATAAAAGTAAAACTCTTATGAGGAAACTTTCAACTCCAAATTTTGGACCATCCTCCTGGCTGGTAACAGCATTCTCAGGTGACAGGGAATCTTCCAGGAGTGGTAGACACAAAGACTTCATGCCACAGAGTTGTCCCTGTGGGAAATCTTACTAGCAAATTTATTCTGAGAACCCGACCTTACAATGGGGAATAGAACTTTCAAAAAAAAAATAAAGAACAGAAAAGAAAAGAAAAAGAAATGACAGATTGCCAGTCTCCAAGTAAAACCCCAGCCAGATTTATGTACATACAAAACTTACAACATTAATCGGGAATAAGAAAAAAAAAAAACTCACTCTGGAAATAACCAGGCCTGATAAAAACATTTTTTGGCATTCTGAACTTATAAAAACAAAATCCCCTTTAGTGGGAACTTGGATTTCTCTTCCTGTGTCCTTGAAATGTAAACGTTTTATCTTTCTCTGGATGTTTTAAGTGTGTGCATGTAAGTATATATATGTTTAGTTTAGTTTTTAAAGGAAACCTTGGACTCTGCCATACAAAAGTTCAAGTATTGTGTACATACGGTGGCCACGCAAATAAATTGGGATTCTAAGCAATTCTTTGATTGTACCAATTTTCAGATATTTTGCCATCTTAAACTTTGTTGCATCAGCCTGGACCACGAAGGCTTTAAGCTTTTGGAGAGTAAACCTTTGAATTTTATTTAGGCAACACCCCGACTCTCATGTGGAAGGGCCTCTTCATCTTATTGGTTTAAAATCACTATATATATATATATATATATATATATATATATATATATATATATTTATATATATATAAATTGATGGCCATATGATGGATTTTTTAATTTGGAAAAACTTTTTAATTGGTGAAAGTTTAAAGAGATCTCATTATAAACGGCTGTTTTATTGGTACCTATTAAAATAAAGTTTAAATGCAGAAAAATATATCTAATGGTTAACCTAAGAACTCAGATATAAAAATATAACTGGTTTGAAAAGCTACATTTTTGTTTTTCCTTTCTGATAAATGTTTCTAGAGATGCTAATAAAAACTTAGTATAATTAATGTTAATTAGGTTGAATAACTGGAAAAAGGATTGTAAAAATGTCAAAAAAACAGATAAGTGGCTTATCCCAAAAGGATAAATATTTTTATATGGTTATTTTGAATGAGATAAATAAAATGGACATTTTTAGATTTACATACAGGGTTTTGATATTACACTACGTAAAGTTAAAAAAAAAGGGCCAAAGAGTTCACCTACTCCCCCCCAACATTAAAGTTCAAACAAGTCCGTTTTATTTACCACAGTTTAACATATATTTATATGTAGACTGAAATACTTGATCAAGGATTGGGACAACAGACCAATTAATGAAATTAAAAATCGAGAAGGGCCTAAGCTCTTTGGCTGAAACTTGGGCATCCTAGAGACTTCTATAAAATTATATACAATGTACACCCACAAAAAAAAGGTTTCTGTCACTCCTTCTAGAAATAAGAATTATTGATTAAACTTAATAAATATAAAAATTAAAGGTATAAGATTTAATAAAATTGAGATAAAAGTTTGTGAAATTGGTATATTTAGATGGTCTTTATATAAACCTTTTGCTTATGTTGTGGGATAGATATGTTTCAGTGGAAAAACGCTTCCCCTTCTTGGTATTATAAGGCTGGGCACATGTCTATCCCTCTGAAAATATTAATTGAACAAATTAAAGGAAACCAATATAGTTACTTGAGACGTCCAATATAACGTAAATCTAAAAAGTAATTTGAGTAGCTAAAAAAAAAAAATAGGTTTACCCTGGGTTTAACTTATAACTCAAGGAAAAGAGACCTTAATAAATGTCTTATGCAAGCTTTGGAAGACAAAATAAAGAAAACCTTAGTTTTAAAACATGGAATTCTTTGTTTACAGCTCTTCTCACTGATACAAAAATGCCAATTAAGGAGATAAAATTGGGTCTGGGTGACAGAGCATTTATCTGGGGACCTGGAAGAGAGTGTCTTTGTCTTGCAGATCAGAAATATAAATACAACAAACAGTGACCTAGGACTGAGCCTAATTAGCTCAACGAAATAAAACTTGAGGCCATGAAATTTTTGGCATTTTAGAACTCAGAACTCTGACGGGTCCTTCAGACTTTGTGAGGAAATCTTAATTATCTGTTTCATAAATAGTAAGCCTTAGTGATTTGAGCAAGCAAATTCAGCTTACTCCAACTATTATTATAAATATAAGTAAGTTTTAAAGTGAAGCTATGAGATCTCTAGCTTTTGTCTGTTTATAAGCCTGCATACAGATTATAGAAGTGAGATATTTCTACTGCTAAAAAAAAAAATTTCGAAGTCAAAGAGCTCTGCTTAATTGATGTAAAAATATAAGAGCTTAAAAATTAAGTATTTTTAAAATAAAAACTTAACAAATTGACTTTCAGTGTCATGTGAATTGGAAAATATTCAATATTAAGGTAATATTTGATATTGTTTAGTTTAAGTATGTTCTAATAAATGTAGACATCTTTAAAATCATCCATCTTAACTATAATACCTTTACTGTACCTAGGTTTAATGAAAGTCAAATAAGATCCTGTTATATCTGTTGCAGATTTGTCAAAAAAAAAATAACAGTAATGTGCTGTGGTAAAATTTTAAGTAAATTAAATGTAAATGAGATGAGAGCTTTGGGTAAATATTTAAAATATATTTTTAAAATGTATGCTTAAAATAATCTCTAAATGTTTGATATCTTTAAATTCTAGAGTTGTGCTAAATTAAGTTAAATGACAAGATTTTATTAAATATCTATGCCATTTTCAGATAAAATAAGATTGAAATATGAATACTTAACATTTAACTTCCTCTTACAGTGAAACTAAAGGTGTTTAGAAATATTAATAAATGGTTGGTGTCACACAGAAATAGTCTCTATTAGTAAGGGAATGATCTCAGTATCATAGGAAAGTAATATAAATGCGTAAAGGAAGATGTAAGAATGGAATAATACTTTGTTAATGAAAAATAGTGACTTTCTCCTGAAGCTGGTTACCTCTGAATGGAAGACAAAATAAGGGACACACTAATATAAGTATAGAAAGCTGTGGAAGGCTTGTGGAAAAGGAACCCTGAGGAAAGTTTTGTACGTGGTCAGAATTGGCTAAGTTTAGAATCAAATTGGGCAACGTAAATGAATCTTAGAAGTTAGCTGGAACAAGATTAGATTTGGTTTTCTCTCTGTTAAGAGGAAAAAATTTTCTTAAAATATTAATCCACCTTCAGTAACAGATTGTAAAACTTCTTATACCACTTAGCTGATCTGTTCTGCCTTTACATTTGACATATTTTCTTGTTAATGAATTAGTACTACATTACAGTGATCTATATGTTTATCTGATCAAGTGTTCTGAAATCTTTCAAAAAGCTCCCCAAATATAAAATTCTAATTAATTAAATAAAAATTAATTTAATTAATTAAAATTCTTTTAATCTCCAGTTAAGTTTGGGATGCTACAGAAGGCCCCTGAAACATCCCAAAGAGAGATTTTTAACTATAAAGTTTCATTTGGCATTTTAAGTAACATGGAATTGTCAAATGAATCATAAAACTTCTAAGGTTATATTGAATGAGAAATATTATTAATATAGGTATTGTAGAAATTATATGGACTCCCTAAAATTCTGGTTTATCTGAAATGTTACCAGTGATAATTATGGGTATAGTGAACAGGTTTCTTTATTGATTATAGTGTAACGGTGTTTAACCATGCTTTTAAATCTTTTGTCATTTATAGACAGTTAATTGTTTTCTTCTGATGGTTTTGCAAAATGCTTTCTCTTCAAGGAGATTTACTGATTTCTAATAAATTTCAAACTACAGCACTGAACTAAACTGGGTAAGACATTTTAAAGTTCTAATGAAAACTCTCATTAAAAGAATTAGTTACATGGGACTGATTAACCAGCTGAATATGGTTATAATTTTTGATATTGTTTGAAATACTACTGCCTTTTAACCTGTTTCCCAGACATAAAGAATCTCTTCTCCTTAAGCTAGTTATGGTTCACAGCAATTTGATAAATTATAACTATGTATACAGACTTGGAACAGTTATCTTTTCTCTCTATCTGATCCCTCAAAAGACTAAAAATACTTAGGTCCCCAGTGGCTCTATCAGACAAATTAGGGAGATCATCTCCTAAGAGATATAGGAGTATAAAGGTATTTTAAGGATTTTAAAGAGAAAAGAATTTACCTAAATCTGTAAGGCAAAAATCCATGAAAAGCCTTGACGTGGCTTTCTTGGCCTTAGAAAACCTTATTAACATTCTACCCTGAGACTCCGTATTAAAACTTCCAACACAGTCAATTTAAAAAGCCTATATGATCAAATAATCAGATTTAATTTGTAAAGAAATTAATCTTGATTTGGCTATATTTGAGAAAACTGAGGGTAACTTTAGAGAGAAAAAAATTATATTTTAGTCGATATTAAATTCTAGTTTTGTTAATTGAGGTCCATATTTACTAAGACACTTCCCAGATCATTCCTTGCTGTTATGTCACACTGCTGTACAGTTTAATTGAATTATGAAAAGAATACTCTAGGTTTGATTCTGAAGCTCAGTAATCTATCCTTGGGTAAAATTCCAATGCCCCATGACCTGCAGCCAGGGGATTATACATACTGCAACAGGCATGACTTAAAGAACTGTCTCCAACCTGAATGGAAAGACCCTTTTTCAGATACTCTTAACTAGACCATACACACCAAAGCTGAAGGAAACGGAGTCTCGGATTCATTTCCTATCTGAAACAGCCCCTGCAGTGCACTGGCCTATAGAGCACTGCTCACCTTAAAACAATGCCCAAATGGAGAAAAAGCTTCCATACCAGGATGAGAAGAAGACGACATCTGAGCTAGACTGCTGACCCAAGACACCGGACCAGGACTGTATACCAATTACTTTGATAATTTCTCCAACCTTTGATTATGAACTACTCCAATTGTTAAGTTTATGATAAATTACCTATGTCTAGTACTTCTGTGTTACCTTGGTGGGTTTCCCTACTCCAAGGCTCTAACTAGATAGCCCTCAGAAACGTTATTCTAAAAAGAATTTATAGTTCTGTTTAGGCCACTGTTGATCTTACAAGGTGGGAGATTTCAACTGGCCAATTAATACCTGCCCTGACCCTGACCATAAATATGAACTTTCTCATAGGATCAAACTCAGAAACACAAGCAAAATTTTAACCCAAAAATACAACTTCTCGACTATTAAATTCTTACTCGTGACTTTATTAACGTTACTAGCTGTATTACTTATATCCTGTCTATTTTATAAAATTGTTGTCTGTTACATTTCCCAATGTGTAACTAGGCCCACAAGATGGATGATGGCTAAACATCTTGAAGAAACAGATAAAATTTATAACCCTGAATAAAATAAATATAATAGTGTGATTCTAGGTATGGGAATGAGCAAAGATGGGTAAACACTTCCTGGATCATAATAGAGTAGTAAGACAGGTGATCCAGAGAACTTTTAGTATCAACAGGGCCTGATAAAAAAAACTAACACCTTGAATGGCAACTCAGAAGATTCTTCACCTGAACTAGGAATGAGCCATCCTAGCACCGTGGGACAAAATTGGTCATGAAATGTCTCTCAAAATATTGGTCGAATTTAGGACCAAGGGGGAACACTGTGAATGAAAATACTACAATGTGCATGAAAATACTGCAACCATGTCAGTAAACAAAGAATGCTGAATCCAAATCATCAGCGGCTGCTGCCAACCCCCAGCGAGTTCATGCCTACAGCCCGGCCTCTCAGCCACTCACAGTGGTGCCCTCTGAGCAGACTCAGTGCAAGAAAGGACAGGATACTGGCCCTAGATAGCCAGGTGCTTGCCAAAGGAATGAATTCAATGACCCAAATGTTTGCTTCCCACCATACATAGAAAACCACTAAATACTTGAACTTGAGATATCTGGTTTTCTTTAGATAACAAGCAATATTTTATTGTTCCAATTACCTGATCTTTGTTGTAAAGATTCTATTTATCCTAGCTCCTCCACTACCTCTTGGGAGCAGTCCCTCAGTGTGATCTGAGAGGCTGTCATCCCGGCTCGAGTCCTCCAGCCAAATAAACCAAAGCCCTTAACATTTAGGCTGAACGTTTATTTCAATGACGTTCCAGAATAGACACAACTCATCAATTCTGTAATGGAACACACTGAATCAGGAACCAAAAGCGTGTTTTAGTCCAGAAAATCTCCAGGTTCCTATTTCTTCCTGTCATTATACAATCCCTCCAGAACTCATTACTTTGCTGTCTGCTCCTCTGGCAACCAAACTCAGAGAAGAGACAACTCAGCAGAGCACCATGCTGGGGAGAACACCCCGCAGAAGCACTGCAGGCTGCCTTCCCTCCCGCACGCTCTGCTGACCCTTGGTGTCCCCCGTGGAGACCAGGCAAACACAGCTCTTCCCAACAGCTGCAAAGTCGCACACGTTAAATAAATCATTTTATTTTATATGATATTTTACGTATATACCCATCTCTGAAAACAGCTTTGCCAGAAGCCCAAATCTTCAACATTAATCTGCAAAGGCAAATCAGGTCCCCAAGGGAAAACAAGTCTTAAGACGACGCTAAGGCCTCCAAAGTCCTCTCCACGACCATGAACCAAACTGCCTGCAGGTCTGCAGCTGCAGGACGCTACATGTCTGCTTTTAAAGCAACCCCTTTCTGCCCTCGGGTGCTACAATGCCCTTTTATGCCCTCCCATCACAGGGCAAGAGCAGCCGCTGCAGAACCTTGCAGGGCAGCACTGACAGGACTGGACAAAGGGGATCAGAGTTAAACAAAGCATTCTGATGACACGAGCTTGTCACTGTGTCTCTTTACAGATGTAGATATATATAGAGAGAAGTGGGGTGATATTGCTCAAAGTCACACAGCTAATAAGTGGCAAAGTATATAACTCTGCTCCTCCCTCCTGTGTGACGCCCAACTGGGACAACCACAGGGTTCTCTCGTGGCTGCCTGAACAGTCTTTTCCTATCACTCATGACACACAATAGTGTCTGAACTTAGCCTGCATTTGCAGCATCTTTTCCCTCCAGTTTCTCAGGAACAAGGCTGTTCGGGCCTGTATGAATTCCGGCTTCCTGAAATCTCCGTGCTCAGGCTGGTCTTGCCTGTGCATCCGGCCCGCTGCTCAGAGGCTCTTCCTCCCCTGCAGGAGGACGTTTCTAATCTTCACAGGGACACAACCTCAGGGGAGCTCTCCTCTCGCCCTCAGCATGGCAGGTGTCCCAGGCCTCATCCCGAGCAGCCCCGTTAGGACGGTGTCTGCCCAGCTCTGCTAGTCAGATCAGCAGCCTCAATGCCAGGGATTATACCCAGGTCACACTGCAAACCTACTGCCCGCCTCACAGCCCCCAGCCAGCAGGTCACCTGGAAGTCACAGCAAGTGCCCCACCCAATCCAGAAGTCTCTTCTTTTGCCAGCACCACTGATGAATGGTTTCCAACCTTCGGACAGTTTCGCACAAAACAGCACCTTCTACTGTGAAACGGGTGGTTTTTCTTCTGCGCCTCATCCTTACTGGAAACGTAAAAGGAAACCAAAAGGCCTTTTCTCAACCCTTTTCTGATGAAACCCTCCCACCCACAATACTCATATGCTCAAGAGCTTTGGATCCACATGATTTTCGTTCTCTTAGGCTAAGTGGCTCAAAAAACTAAGGGATTCTTTCTCCTTTGAGGGTATTAGCACTCAGTTTCTCGGCTTTAATCTGTTTTTGTCTCTCTCTTCAGTGACCCTAGCAGTTGCCACCTCTTACTCCCTTCAGCAGCCTCCCTCCCAACTTCAAGTCTAGGAAATCAGCTGTGATGAGGGGCATGGGGGCAGTCACAGAAGATGCAACTAAGGCACAGAGAGGCTACATAATTTGCCCAAGAAATCACCTTGAACCACCAACAGAGTGTGTCACGTCCCTCTGTTTAACTCTAATGCTAAGCAAGTTAACTTTTTGTAGATTATGTTTATAAACAGATGAGGTATGAAAATACATACAAGGACACACATCAACTCTAAGATATTCATTAACTCCACTATTTTGTTTCTATTTATTTTATTTCTATTAAAAAATTAAGAACCCCTGCAGTCAATATAGCAAAATGTTACTGGGTTTTAAATCCAGAATATACAGGGGTTGTGTCATTACTCATTCTTGTATGTATTTTCACAAGACAAAATGATTTGAAAGTCTCTCTCCCCGCCCCCTACTCACTACTGGCTCTCACCAGAGCTCCCAGACCACACATCTAACAGCCTTTCACTTTACCCACAGCTGAACTCATCAGTTTTCCCCCAGAACTCCCTCTGCTGCTTTCCCTCCTCAGAACACAGCAGGACCATTATTTAACTCATTAATCCACCCAGAAACCTGGGCCTTACTCCATCCTACCTTCACAGACAGCATTGATCCTTTCCTCTTTACCATCTAAACATGCCTTCAATCTGTTCGCTTTTACCCACTGACCGTCCCACCGCTCAATTGGAAGCCAACAACACTGCCCACCTGGACTCATGAGTCTCCCAGGTGGCCCCACAGCCACTCTCCCCTACTTGAGACAAATGTGATTGTGTCTCTCCCACGCTTTTGGACTCATTTCAGACCCACTGTTCTTAGAAGAAACTTCAATTTCTTCACCTGGTGAAGGTCCTTGCCATGAAACTGTCAGCTCAGTAAGGGCAGGACACACCCTCGTCCCTCGGCTCCACCATCTGGCAGAGCATCAGCTTGGGAGGATTGAGTTCTTAGCAAACTACTTCACTTATCCATACAAATCCATGGTAGATTAGAAAGATTTTAGATGTTGAGCTCGACTATTAATTTGGGGATTTTGCACTGGCAACCTGCAAGTATATATTCCAATTATTGTGTCTTCTTAAAACCATACCCAGATTAAAGGAGTATTTGTGGAATGTCTTCAGAGTAAAAGGGACTGTACTTTTACAGATTTTATGTTTTAAAATATGAACAACCCGGACAGGGTCAAAAATAGAACCGCCTCACAAGTGACAGAAGACAGGTGAGACGCATATAGCAACAGGTCACAAAGATGGTAAGAGCAAAATTGTTTCTCCAACCCCCAAAACATTCCTCCAAGAACTGAAAACTCAGAAATTTGAAAGTAAAATACTATCATATAAAGAAAGAAAATAAATAATCCTCTTCATCAGGGTTTCTAGACCTGACTGCAGAGTTATTAGCAGGCCATACTGAATCCTAGCACAGAAAAATCAGATGGACTAGTGGTGAGTAAGTTCCAGGAAAATGGCAGTAACTCCTCCACTTGAAAGAGAACACACACTCACTTGTTCAAGGTGATTGTAAACCACATTCTGCAGAAATTCAGAAGATTCAGGCACCGCTTCTAGATGGTGATGACACGGAAGGACGGCTTGGATGCATGCTTCTAACTGAGTCACCGGCATTCTTACACTGCAGGGGGAAATGGAGGCCCTCAGCCAAGAGCACAGTTGTTCCTGTCATGTATCCCAGGCCGTGCCTCGGGGACTCAGTGTACTGTAGCAGTCCGGCCCCAGGTGAGGACCCGCAGCGTGGCCCAAGCAAGCAGGAGGGGCACTGTGCTTGAGAAATCCCATCCCCCATGGGGGCAAGAGGGGCTGGTGGGGTTGTGTGAACCTATAAATGCTCATAGAAATACACCTGCATACAGTGAAGTGATAAAATTAAAAGTAGCAGGCTATTTAACAAAATTTCAATTGTCAGTGTTAATTTTACCATTCCATTCCGCTTGTCCCCTGCACTCTGAGACAGGCTTAGGCTCTCTCACACATGCAGCTCTGATGCAATGGTTGTGAAGTTATTTTACTTTGCTGCAAGTGTCTTCGCTCCCAGTGTCACTGTGACTGTCGTCTCTTAACACAGTCAGATATCTTCCTGCATCTCTCCCTGAGTTCCTTGCTCCTGCTTCTCAGATCCTGAGATAAAGAACAGGTGAAGGCACATGACTGGAAAAGTCAATGTGGACTTGACCAAAGTCCTCAGTGACCCCCTAGGTGAGTGCTGCCCACCCCTTACCTTCGATTCTCAAGGTTCTGCCCAGGGTGACATCCAGCCAGGAGAGAGTCCTGGGCCCTATTAAAAGCTGTGTGGCTTGGGTGCAGGGAAAGCTGCAGGAGCTGGTTCTGTAGCCGGTCCCATCCACACCTCTGCTCCTCTCTCTCCCGAGGCAGCGCTGCCAAGCCCCCAGGCTCCCTGAGCTTCTGTCTTTCTCTTCTACTCTACTTCAAGCCCTTTTCCTCTTCCTTTACTACCTGATTATCCCTAGCTGGAGTGATTTTTCTATCATAGAATCTGAAAAAATTTCCTGCAGCTGAAAAAGAGGTGCCAGAGGTCAACGCGCATATGGTGGTTCCTGAATAGAGCCCCTGGTTAGGGGGACCCTCACCAACACTCACGGGGCATCAGGCATGTTGCAGGGTCGACCACCACCAACAAGAGTTTGCTGTGACACCAAGGCACGCACAGCATCCCTGCTCACTAAATTGTAGTTGTAGTCCTTTATTAAGAAGCAAAAATAAAAAAATTGCTCATGTTTCTTACTAAAATTATTTATGAGGGAGAAAAAGAAATTGTAATAGAAAGAACAAATTTCACTCCATGTTAGATGTGTTCATTTGGCTTTAATCCTGTACCTTGTTTTCTAGGCTCAGACTTGCTATCTCTGCACCTTTTGTAAAAGAAAGTTGCCTTTAGCCTGAAATATCCAGGAGGGCCTATTCTCCGGGCTCTGACCTTTAAGGATATTTGCTCTTCTACACTTATGTATAGATGGCAAGTTGTAAAATAGTGAATAACCTTTCTTTTTTTTTGGAGGTTTTACAGGGGCACCATAATTTGACCCACATGGACAGCTGCAGGAACAAAGGATTTCAAGGACAAACAATTCATACAGCAAGAAGTTTGCAACAACCAGCCACATCCCTGCCGCTTTTTAGTATAAAAGGAGACTGAATTCTGCCCTGGGGAAGAGAGTTCTACTGGATAACAATATGCCATTTTCTGGGTCTGCCAGCTTTACAAATAAAGTCTCTTTTCCTTACTCCAACATCTCATCTCCCGATTAATCGGCCTGTCATGCAGCAAGCAGAACGAGTTTGGGCTTGGTAACAAATTGACTGCCTTAGAGGTAGTATGTCTCCACTGTTTCCTCATTTCCAGTATTTCACCACCTATCAATTTTATATGCTTTTTAACAACATGAACAAAAAACCTATTACAAGGAATTGATTCCACAGAAATAAAATTATTTCTACTCCTTCAAAACTTTTTTCTTTTCTATTTTATTTTGTTTTGCTTATTGAAAAGAAAATAAATTCAAATCTTTTTATTTCACGTATTTTTATAACTAGATATTGTAAATACTACAAAGATATTTAAATTGCAATAAAAATTGTTCATATATTAGTATAAAGATATATACACAATCAATGCAGATTAGGAAAGGAGTAGATATTTACTAAAAATCCACTGCACATCCAGTCTTTTACAAGCATATCCTGGAATATAAGCTCTATTATCCAGGGTCCCCCACCCCCAATCTCACTGCGGAGTCCCTTAGTAATCAACTACCAAGGCACCAGCATAGAACCATGAGATCACTAGTTTAGGTATAAATGAGAGTATTAGCTCATTCAATTCTAAAACAGAAACCTTAAAATAAATACTGAACTTACTTACAGATAAACAAATTTGGACACAAAAAAGTACAGTTTCTCCCCAAATTCACAAAGATAATAACTGGTAAAGGCAAGATTTGAACTCATCTGCCTTGAATATAAAGCTAAGTTGGAAATCCCCTTCAACTGTGGAGGACCAGCAGCACAGCCTGTCACCCTATCTTTGTTCAGATCTGGCTTTAGACAGCCTGAGACAGCACCCCTTCCTATGGAACTCGAGGGCAAACAATAACAATAAGGATTTTATATTCTGTAGTTTCTTAGGTCTCAATTATATAAAGTGTCAGCAGGTCAGCAGAAAACTCTGGGAAATATGAGTGGGTCCAGAGCTTTTTGCTGATAAGAAACTCAATCTATCAGGACAGAGTGACCTTCCCATGAGAGGCCTCATGGACATAAACTAAAGGCAACTGAGCAATGAAAACTAGCAAGAACATGGAACTCAAGCAAGAAGGATCCCTACCATCCCCTGCCCAGTTGCCTCTTCACCTTTGTGGACAAGACGGCAGAAGGTCCATGTTCTTGTCCAAGTTACAACATCATGGATTCTCACCCATATAATATTACGACTCTATGCTGTCTTAAGTCCTTTCCAACTAAAATATGATGACACCAATATCTCAGCGGAATGTCTATGTCTCCACTTTCTCTCTTCTATTAGGAGACTATATCTATGGCCACAAAGCCGAAATTCAATTAAAAACACCATGCACGAAGCCTGGTGAAAGTCTGTGTAAGAGACATTGTTCTCAAGCTCAGTGAGTGAAAACTCAGAAAAAGTGGTCCTTATCCCTCTGCAAGTGGAAGGTAGCCTGATTGTGTGTGTGTATGTGTGCACACGTGTGTGTGTAAATCAAATACAATGTATTGTGGGATGTGCACAGATTTTTTTTATGTTACTATCATTTCATGAGGATGAGCCAACCTTTAAAGTAATTTGAATCTACTATTCTGAGAGAGTCTCAGGATCTTTTGGTGGAGGATGGGAAAGGGGAAAGGAAAGGAGGAAAGAAGTAAATGAAGCAAAGCTGTAAGTATACTGCTAGGGAAAGGCAAGACATTAATTTTGTTCCTACTTGCATCACACACAAATTAGGGACTGGCTTTCCCACATGTCTTGTCAAGCACTGAGTTGCAGAAGAACAGGTGACAGCCCATTTCTCACTGAGCTTGTGACTGTACGTGGCATCTTATAGACACTAATTATTTAACCTGATCAAACAATCTGGCAGCAGGCTGTAATTCTCCTATTTTGAGAGATAAGAAAACAGGAAGTGAAATAGGGTATATAGCTTGACCAAAGTCAGAGGACAAGTAAACTAAAGAGGATGAATTCAAACTCAGATCTGAATGCAGAGTCTGATCTTCCCACTCCGAGGGCTGGAAATTCCTTAACACACAGGGTCCCCAGCTCCTCTGCTTTGTTCCTGGCACCAAGCATTTCCCATGGCGATATTCTCCAGTTCTCAGACACAGCGCTCTGTGCAGCCAATAACCTCCATTCGACCTTGATCATCTACCTGTCACGCCCACCAGGCTTCACCAGGCAAGAAAGCTGGCTTTCAACTGCATACAAAGCCACCCCTGTTTTATCCTGGACTCTTCAGCGGCTTTTCCAGCGTAAACACAGCCATGAAAGTGCTCACAGTTTGTACATGAGCCACACTACCTCTCTCCATCTCTGTCCCCACCTATACTACTTTGCTATGACCATTTTGAGAATCTTGGAAACAAATTTTTAAAAACAGAAAAGAAAGGATTCTGTAACAAGTACTTAATACTTACAATTTTAAATGAGAAGTTACAAAGTGAGTATTTACAAACCGAATCTGCCTTCCTAGGTGTCAGTTTTAACAGTTAAAATATACAATAGCAAAAAATTCTGACTTAAATAATTAACAAAAACATCAACAATAATCTGGAATAAACTCAAAAACAATGCCCATGTTGTACATGGAGGAAGTACAGGACTGTACTGTGGGGTAAAGTAAGAGGTGTGAAAGTAGAGACATCAACATTTTGTATGCAGGAAAGCAGTTTTGTAAAAATGTACGTTCTCCTAAAGATAATTCAAAAGTACTAAAAAATCCCACGAGAGCACTTCTTTTTTTTTTTAACTTGAAAAATTATATTAGAATTCTTCAGGAATAATAAAGTCATAATACTAACCAAGAAAATTTGGGATCGAAAAGAGAATCAAAAAATCGCACTGTCAGATATTAAATAAATGTTTACAATATGTAAGATATAGTGCTAGTGTAAGAAAGTAAGATTGATAAAAATAAACCATGAGCTCAAAAAGAGACTCTAGTGTACATAAGTATTCTTTACAGGTGGGATTTCAAGTTAAAAAGCAAAGTAGGAATTCAATAATTGTCTTGGGACAATCAGAGAATCCCCTGGAAAAAACAAATTCTATTCCAGTCATAATGACCGCAAGAAAAATTACAGAATGTGATGTGAATATTAGAAAGTACTAATAACAGCGAATATAATTCTTTGCTCATATTAATTCAACTTCTCTTCACTATAACAAGTACCATCATCATCTCCATCTTAGAGATTAAAAAAACCTACAGAAGAAATTTATACCATTATAAGAAAGTATTTCTAAGAATAATATCAGGAATAAAACCCAAAAAGAAGACATTTACAATCTTAAGATTATTTTGGGCCACAACAAAAATGAACCTACTGAACAAAATGAAAGGCAAAATATGACAAGGAAAAGCTCTCTGATACATGTTGATGAAGACAAGGGGTTAATGTTCATAATATACATAGAGCTGTCACAAAGCAACAAGAAGCTGCCTCACTTAAATGTGTGCAAAGGACAAAAGAGATCATTCACTTTTTAAAAGTCAGATGGCTAATGAGTGAAAAATGCTCAATACCTCACTGGTCATCAAGTGCAAATTAAAACAATGAAAAAGTACTTTTGCTCATCATATTGGCACATATTTTTAAAAGATATTCTAGCTAGTGTCCATCTTTGAGAGAACAAACTGTGAGCGATCTTTTGGAGGATGACATGTCAATGGATATGTAAACTCTGAAAAACGTGTGTACACACAGGCTGAACTCCACATTTTGGAATCGTTTCATTTAGAAAAATTCAGTTCAAAAAGATGTACTTATCAGAGCATTTACACAGCACTGTTTACAATGGTGAGAAGAAAAGCTGAAGTGAAATCATATCCAGCGATAGAGAATTGGTTACATAAGTTATTCTACATCTTTTCATGCCCCACAGGAGAAGGAATTTCTTGATTCACTTGAAAGGAGCCTGTGATTTATGTAGTTGTCACATCCAAGGACTAAATTTCCAGAAACCTTAACGAAAATAATACTCATACAAGATCACAGGAATGTTTGTATAAGAAGTATGCCAGTCAAACACCCTTTCTGACAGTGGAAAATGGAGAAAACTTAAGTGTCCACCATCAAGACAATGATGCGGTAAATCACGGTGAGCTGTGGGCACTAAAGTTCCGGTGTTTCGGCGTGGTCCAAGGCCTTGTCCACAGTACGCTCCCACGAAAGGTGTCCTTACACAAGAGACCAAACCTGCATATCAGGAAAACCCTCTACTCTATCTGAAAGGACCGGGTGAGTCTGGAGAGAGAGGACGTCTGTGATATATACCTGAGTGAATAAACCGAGCTGCAGAAAACATATAGTATGGCCTTATTTTTCAATAAAGCATATATACACACACATAGACATAGATTTCTCATATACGTGTATGTATGAGTTTATTTATATGACATAGGCATAAAGGTCATGAAATATATACTCCACATTGTCAGCAGTTTTTACTCTCAGGAAAAAAGGGGAAGGGATGTAGGGGACTTTCGGTACCACAACAGATCTCTTTTCAGAATTTCAGTTAAGTATACTTGGAATTTAAAAGTTTATTTAAGTCCAAAGTAAAATGGACGAGGACTCCACAAGACAGAATGCTATACTAGTCATTAAAAATCATGCCAGGGGAGATAGAATATTGTAGAAAAATGTGTAATAAGCCGAATGGAAAATGGAGGTCTCCACACAGTATACAGGCACACATTGCTCGCTGGTTTTTATGACAGAGGTAATACACACTGATGAAAAGAACAGAAAATAGATGTTAATGTGTTAATTATTATCTCTGAGTACTGGCACCAGGATAGATCCATTTGACCCTTTTTTCATACATTTATATTAAATACACACTATTTTTCATCTGAAAAATGCATTTTTAGATGTCTAGTACCACACATTGGAAAATTACACGAGTACTTACAGAAACAAATAACTAGGAGACACCGCAGCAGCGTCACAAAGTGTAGAAAGGGCGATCCTGAATAACACCGCGCAGTTACATAAGGACCCACAAAGTGAGAGCACCTGCTGTAACAGGGCGCGGCCCCCTTCCATTTGTCAGATGTGTCTTCAGGGCTGAGGCAGTTCTGAGCACGGCCAGTGTCAGTGCTGGTGTCTGGATGGATGCCACTGGAGGTGAGGGCACCTGCAAGCCGAGAGGAAGAACAGAAATCATCCTCTGCTTTTTCTGTCTTGTTTCTTTGTTACTTTTAAAGAGAGGCGGAAATAAGATAAACTGGATCTTTCCTACTGAAATTTCAGTAATGAAACCATTTTTAAAGTGATCACAACTTATATTCTGCCTATGACTGTCTTTTCAACAAAGCATCATATTTATAAAATGTTAATTAACTCAGTTAATTAACTCCCTGTTGAAACATTCTAGTAAAGAGCATGAACTGCAGTATGTAAAAGAACCACACCTGCAGTGACTAGCTCAGCTGTCTTGACGGCAGTGCAGTCAGCCCCCACCATCCCGTGGCCCTGAGCTCCTGATGCTGGTAAGAGAGCGCGCTGCTGCCTCAGATGGAAAGAAAAGGTGAAAGCATTTTCTGAAATCTACAGCACTGACAAAACATAACTGATAAATCCCAGGCTCCTTTGAGGCTGTCATTTTCCGTTTCTGGCCAACACCCGTCAATGAGCAGAACCACCCCATTCCCGAGTCATGGGACTCACGTGGGCAGAAGTTTTGGAGAAATTTCCAGGTATAGAATGTAAACCAACTATACATAAAACTCTGAAAAAGAAAAGATGCAATAATCTGATTTTGGAAGACACTAAAATATTCTCCTAAGCCTTAGTACTTGGAAAGGCTGGGCTTCTACTAAGCCACTTATTTATTTCACAGCCAATGAGCATCTCCCACAAACCCTGTTTCCCTGTGTCTGCTGGGAGCTTCAGGCACATTGATGTTGTCTATCTTATAAGTCACAAGGCAGAGGCGTGTGTCTCACGCTGGCAACTCTCACACAGGCTCAACTCCTAGCCTCACTGTATGAACTTGGCCCCATTTTCTCACCTGTTTATTTGGTACCTGTTCTTCTGTAAGCTGCCTGAAATGCTTATTGAAACAAGTCAGAAGAATGAGTGGGTAGAGAAATGGACAGATGGACAGGTGAGAGATGGGCAGAAAAACAGAGAGTCTCCAAGAGAAGGGGAGCAATCAAAATTACCTATGCAAAACCCTCTTCTAGTCAGGGAAGGAAACCACCACGGAGAAGTGTGAAGAGGCAGGTTGCTTAGGACTGTTTCCTGGATTCCATGAAAAGTCACACCAAGAGATGAGAGGGTAGAACTATAAATAATAAAAGAAAAAATCATGCATGTTTGAAAAATATATCTACATTATGTACTTTCTAAAGAATAGAGTCAAATTAGCAAGGCCCAATAACACAATCCTTGGGTATATACAGAAGTGAGAATCCCATCTCCAATCTGCAAGGCATCCCTTTGGAGCACTGAGAGTCTACACGGTGCAGTCATAAAGCCATCACCGCAAAAGCGATGCTATCCTGCACTTACGAGGAAAGAGCAGCTGTGCTCGGTCTGCCTACACGTGTCTTTTACACCCCTCAGCACCTCTACGGGGGAGGGACGCCTAGCGAGCCCCATCTCTGCAGGACAGAAAACAAGTCCAAGAGAGGCTAAGCCGACCTACCAATTCTCCATCTCACAGGACTTGTCACTCCAGACCAGGACTCGAACTCGGACCCACGTTTGTAACCACAGTACTACCGTATTTTATGTGCTTTTTGTGTGTATAATACATTTGTTTCTGGCATGAAAGGGTATTTAATAAATGATCGGTTGTCTTGTCTATCTCATTAGTTCACAATCTTTATATTTTTGAATTGTACTCTTCCCCTGGAGAAAGGAACGGAAAGAGCGGGGGTCAGAATGAGGTGGGGCTCCATTCTTTATCTGTTGCCTCATCTCATCCAAGTCCCCAAACAGGGAGAAAGAGCAAATGTTCTCTTCATCATTTAAAGAGAGGGCTCCAGTGACGGTGACTTACTCAACCCCAAAACCAAGTCTGGGGGAAGGGCACATGCAGCAACGAGAGCAGTATCACCTGTAGGAAGGCAAAAAGAGCTCAGGGGATGGCTCAATGGGTCAGCCTGATTTCATTTCAATCGATAATACAATAGCACACTCTAAAAAAACTAGAATGCAATGGATTTCCTCTTTCTTGACATCTAGCAAGTTTCCACATCTCACATGTAACATTATCACGAACTAGTGAAAGGAAGAGTCCACAGACAAGGAAAATCAATGCCACAGGCAGGCTGAAACACAGGCTGGAGGAAAGGAAGGGAAAGGGCATAGTAAAGAAGAGGGGAAATTCTGGGAAAAAGACATCATCACAAGGACTCTCAAGCATCATCCAGCAATCATATAATCATTCTTTCAAGAGAGAGTTACTTAGGTCCTATTTTGTGCAACATTGTACAGTGGGCGAAGCAAGAGCACAGCGTCCATGGTGGCAGCAAGCTGCGGAGCTCCAATACACTTCTGATCCCGGTACCTTGCACACTTGTCCTCAGTATAAAGGCAAAATATATAGTAAAATAATCCAATGTAAACTCTATGCAATGCTGAAAAAAATTAAAGAATACCTAAATACCTGGACAGACACACCACGCACATTCCTGAATCAAATGACAGCATTCTTGGGATGGCAGTGCTCCCCAGAGCGATCCATATATTCAACGTGGACTCGATCACAATCCCAGTGGGTTCCTCTGCAGAAACTGACTATCTGCTGCTACAATTCATATGGGAATTCGAGGATCTCAGTAACCAAACCGTACTTGAAATAGAAGAACAGTTTGAGAGGACTTGTAATTCTCAATTTCAAACCTTACAACTGTATCTCCAGGTGAGATTAGAGGCCATTTTTAAGTTATAATTGTGTTTATCCTTATTTTCTAAATTCTGTACAACGAATATACCTGTTAGAATAAGAAATTTAAAAAGTAAGGTATCTTTTAAAACATGCAAACCTATTCATTCATTGGGAAAAAAATATTTTGACTATAAAGAAGTAAACAAATATCTAGTGAAAAAGGACTATTTAAAAACAAGAGTGCATTTACATTTTTTGTAAATTGGAAACGGAAAAGCACAAACACATCAAGTTTCTAGGGAGAGTGTTGCAACATATTAATTGTTATTTCCAAAATTCTAATTGAACAATGAAAACTCACGAAAGAGAAAATCTTGATTGACAGCCAACTGCAAACACATGGAGAGCAAAGGCCTAGAAATCACAGTTCCTTTAACTCTGCTACTAACTCAATAGGAGAGGAAATTCCTCAGTGAGGGGACAGTGGAATCCCATGCATAAGACAGGATACACAGTACAAACTGCACTAGAATTGGGGGTGATTTCCATAGAAGAATTCTAAAGTTACAACATTGATGAAAAACTATAAAAACACTGACAGACAGATTAAAACACACAGTCATATATATTATATAAAAACATATGAAGTCTGCCCCCATGTTGCATAGAAATACAAACATATTTGTTCATTTATGGGCACTGATTACTTTATCCCAGGTAGAATATTTCAACTAAAATAGATAATCAATAATACACTCCTCTTGTCAAAACTAGTTGATAAGTTACTCTGCTATGTATGCATAATGTGTCTAAGATAGATTTAAAATTAGTGAAAAAGATTATTGTATGGTTTCTTGAACCCTTCTCAAGACACCAAGCTTAATTTTAAAATAAATCTGAGCAGTATTTCTATATGATCTTTTCCCTTGTGAAATGAACAACACAGTCTGTTGTCAAAATTCTTTCCTTACAATGATTCACGAGCACCGTATACTCACAAAACTGCTGGACAGCAAGGCACTATCCAGACACTGTGACAAATCAAATGAAACACAAGGAAGACAGTGACCCTATTCTGCAGGGCTTATAATCTGTTCCAACACCGGGTTTTTATTTGATTTGTTTGATTGGTTAGAAAAATAAAATCACTCAAGTACATTCTTCTTTGAGCATTATGTAAATCATGACTCTCTCTTTAGTGTCATGAGCAGGAAAGACTTGAGTATGAATTGATTAGATCAACTAGGCACAATCATCGCTGGAGCCTGTGTAATAAATAAGTACATGAGATCTAAAATAAACCTACACAGATCTCTGCAAGGAAAATGAAGAGGTGAGTTCCCCAATGAGAAAACAAACAATCAAGAAATCAAAAAAGGAAAACTTTTTCATTAATGATTCCAGGCAGTAGTGGAGCATGGTGGTGAAGATCACAAATGCTGGGGACAAACATGAGGGTCTGAAATCCCACAGCACTGGGTAGCTGTGACACTGATATTTCAGTGAAATTTTCTGCACCTCAGTCTCCTATCCATAGACTGGGGACAGCCACAGCACCCATCTCCTAGAACAGTCTTAAGAATTAAGTTATTTTTTATATAAAAGTTTAAATAAAATACCTCAGATTTTAAATATTACCCCAAAAGCTCAAGGAACAAAGAAAACAGTGATAAATTGGAGTTCATCAAATGTTAAAAATTTGCTTCAAAGGACACCATCCAGAAGGTGAAAAAACATCTGAGAGGAGAAAATTTTTTCAAATTATTTATCTGATTAAGTATTTGTATCTTCAAATAAAAGAAAAAACTCCTACAACTCAACAAGAAAAAGAGAACTCAATTAAAATGTGTATAAAGTATCTGAAAATGTATTTTTCAAAGAAAATATACAAATGGCCAATAAGCACAATCAAACGATGTTCAATATCATTAGCTGTAAAAGAAATCAAGTCAAAACCACTAGGAGAAACCGCTTCACACTTACTACAATAGGTTATAATAAAAAAAAATGTGTAACAAGCACTAATGAAGACACAGAGGAAGCGGAGCGCGCAGCCCTTGCTTTTGAGGATGTAACACAGGGTGGCCACTTTAGAAAACAGCCTGGCAGGTCCTCAGAGAGTTGAACATTTGGTTTATGAATGACCCAGCATTTCTGCTCTCTGGTCACACAAGTAAGAGAACTGAAAACAAATGTCCACATAAAAATTCCTACAGGAGTATTCACGGCGCCATTACTCTTCACAAACAAAAAGCAGACACAACACAAACGACTATCACCTGATGAATGGGTAAACAGTAGGGCCCAGATATACAGTAGAATATAATTCAGCAATAGCAAAGCATAGAGTACTGACCCAGGCCACAACCTGGAAATACATTGAAAAAGTTACTCAGTGTGAAAGAAGTCAGTCACAATAGACAGTTCCATTTACATGAAATAACTTGTTTTACATGAAATGTCCAGCACAGGCAAATCCATAGAGAGAGAACAATGGCTGCCTGGGGCTGGGGGAGGATGAGGAAGATGGGAATGACTGCTTGTGCATACAGGGCTTCCTGTTGGGGGATGAAAATATTCTAAGATTGACTGCGATGCACAATTCTGGGCTTTGAGTAAAAACCGCTGCACATTTTAATGGGTGAATTGTATTAAAACTGTTAAGGACAAAAGCACCTAGGGCCAGAACCTTCAAATAGTAAATGCAAATTGCTAACTTTTATTACAGGAAGAAGAAACTGCCCTCAGCATGAAAGCAGGAGATCGGCAAATATGGGTTAACAGAATTGGACAAGAGCATTTCACTTGAAAGAGTTGCTGAGTGTACACGAAATATTCAGAAATAGGAAAATCAGCTTGACATCACGAAGAAGCATTCTGCTTCAAATGCAGATCAAGGATTCGGCAAGCCCAGCTGCTAGAAATAACCAGAGAAGAAACCTGGTTCTTACAACAAGCACCAGAGCCAACAAGGAAATGGTGGTGAGGAAAGCAGGCAGCCAAAAATCTGGAACAGTTTGCTACAAATAATTTCTCCACTGAAAATTCAAAAATAAAATGAAAGTGATGCAATGCTGAGCTGGCCTCACGTTAAAGGGCTTCCTCTGCTGCTCGACAGTTCTGTAACCCCGAATGAGAGACTCAGGAGAATCAGCATGGCTCCTGGCAGTCCCCAAGTGACTGCCCTCCAGCACGTTTACCACCATCACATCTGCCAGGGTTGTATTGCAGAGAAGAGACCAACTTCTAAAAGGCACAGGAAATGTTTACCAGGGAAGAAAAGGCTGCTGTCAGTCCTGGGACAGAGGCAGTGTGAGCAGAGGCCAGAAGGCTGCAGGTGAACTGGAGCAGACCTGGGGCAGGAAGGGACCACGGAAGAGCAGATCTCAATTTTCTACTCTCTCTCCCTCGGGTAGGAGAGATAAAGCCTGCATCCTTCTCACCTGGAACTGTGGGTTCTGGCTGGCAGAAGTCTTACGTACAGGGAATGAATACTCAAGACTCTGTGGAAAAAGTCACGAAAGAGAGAGGGCGTAGGGACCCAACTCCACGAGCCTCTCAAATGATCCCATATTTATTGTGTATAATCAAAGGAAAACGTCATTAACAGTTGTGTGATAGTAAGCAGGAACTTGGGGAAAGAAGGATGAGACAGAGATTGTAGAATCCACCATGAGTACAAAGGCTTAGTGTATCTTTAGGTAAGTCATGGGGTGAGGGGAATAAGATACATCCTTTAGACATGTGAATTACAAAGCAGACCACCAGACCAGCTAGGTCCTTGCTTGGGGGATAATAGAGTATCTAACTGCACACAAGCCCAGCCTTTATAGCTGTGGGCCTGGGTCATTGCTTTGCGATGAGCAGAGTGCTATCTAAAACATCATCTACGCAAGCAAAGCATTATCTCTGCTTTTTAAGGCAAGGAGACAGGAGTGAGGATGCACAGGCACTTGCTTGCAAAGCAGTTACTAAGCATACGTTTTCTTCTTAAATTTGACAGGCGGCTGGGATCTGTTACAATTTGTTAACCCAATCATGGGCTCCCACATGGAACCATTATGGAGGACACCCTAAGGTGACAAATCCTGGCTCTGGGTCTTTTCCTGCCAGCTTCAGCCACTCTAGCAGAGTCTAGGCACATTCCTGAATAATGATCATACAGAACCACCCACACTGTTAACTCCTGGTGCTTGAAACTTAATTTTAGCTCTACACAACTTAACGTAGAAAAGTTTCAGAAATAAAAGATATTATATTTACTTTATATCTCATCATAGGACTGATTTTTCTGATTGCTCTAAGCTGCTTCTTCTTGGTAAAGCACCTAATTCTGCAGGTGAATTCAGTACTTTCTTTGGGCATAACTAGCCAGTTTGGGCTCGCTAACTTCTATTGGTCAAATACCGATACACTTAATTGATTTCATTGTTCATCAATTTCAGCTGGGAGCAGAGGGAGTGTCACTCTGTTCCTCAGCCCACCCTCAACCCTTATCATCAGCAACTCAGGCCTCCGGAAACCAAAAAAAGCTTTTGTTTCCCTTCTACAGTTTCAACAAACCCAACAGGATACATAAGCCTGGAGAAAGAATTCAACACAAATGTTAAAACAAAAATCAATAAACCTGAAGCAACTCCATCTCCGAATCATGATACACAATGACATGAGATTAAGTGTGTCAGGCCCAAAGCATGGGTGAGCCTGACCACCTGATTTCTATTCTTCAAAGGAAGGAAAGTTTTCCTATTTTTTATTATCACTCTGTCATTGTTTCTGATTAAGCCAAAAACTAGTTTATGAAATAATTAAGCATTGAAATAACAGATTTTTGTTGTATCAATTACAGAAGGCATTCAGAGGTGTTAGGAAAAACCACCTCTGTAAAAAATGCAAAATTTCTTCCACTGTGAAGAACACGTATACAAAATGCAACAGAGAATTCAAGCTCTTGTGGAGAGGAGCAAAAGCCACAGAATCAAAGCAAAGTCATTACTATGAGTCAACTCAAAATTCACTGGACAATCATGTTCAATGCATTCAATGAAATTTAAAGGCATACTGCAAACCATACACTTAATGATCTGCAGGCTAGAGGAAGAATTTCTCTCTTTAACAGACAAGAGTAATCAATAGGGTGCCCCACCAAACAAGGACCAAAGAACAATCAGGTTTTTAACAGTTCTGATATATCAGCATTTTCTAAAGATCAAAATCCAGAAATTTTAAACATTGATTCACACCACAATGAAACAAGCACTTAAAAAAAAAGAAAAGAAAATAAGCACATAGAACATGTACATAGATCAATGAGAATTTCTTGAGACGCTGGAAGAAACAGGCTATAGTCTTTTACTTGAGAAATAAAACTACTTTTAAAGATAAATGCTAAAACACATTTCATCATTCATGTTGCCTTGAAAAATCTGAGGCACTTGTATCTGATTAGAAAAGCAATTCTGAGTAATAGTGTGTTACAATTCAGAGCCAGTTTGCTTTAGAAGAAAAGAGAAAAGAAAAGCTACCGTTTCTCATATACTGCACAAAGTGTGAAGTGTCTCCCTGCCTCTTTCTCCTCCCGTTTTCTAAGCTCATGCTTCCCAACCCTTCTGAAACAAGTATGAGAACCTCTTATTCCCGCCAATATGCCAAATGACAAAAGAAAATCAATTTATTTGTGTAAGTATATGCTTAAACCTTGAACTGGAAGAGAAAGATATCAGAAGTCTATATGGAACTTATTTCTACATTCCTGAAATCACACACACAAACGTTCACACAGACACAGACACAGACACATACCCCCTGGATTACTGGGAAATTCACAAGCTTAGGATTTCCATCTTCTAGAAGATAACTTTGTAGTTAGTTTAAAATACAAAACTGTCAGCTTTGGAAAGCCTTGATCACCTGCTAAACCATCCAAATATCAAAGAGACCCAATTAGCCTTCTCGGTAGAATGTAATTTCCCATGATGGCAAAACATACCCTAAAAAGTCCTTGATCTAAGTCTCGTGTTTATCACTAGCTATGATCGTTTTTAAGCACATTAACAGATTCAGAAACTTATGTCTCAACAGCATTTATTCTTATTGAAATAGTATACGTGTTCATTTGCCTATACAGAGACCAGGTCCCATGATGGAGTTTAAGAGCTATTTTGTGTATTGCAATATTTATTTTTAAGTGCAGAAAAGGAGGGTGGGTATTACTCAGTTGTAGAGCACCTGCATAGCATGCACAATGTCCTGGCTTCAGTCCCCAGTACCTCAAAAAAAAAATAAATAAAATAAGGGCATATTTAAAAATGAGTAAAGTTATAAAAAAATGCAGACTAAAAACCACTGCAATCTAGGAGACACAATTACAATAAAAAAAACAAGAGTTTCTATCAATTATTGGCTATTTGCCAATCGCAGAGACAACCAGAAATCACACCTGATAACCATCACGTGTGATTCTCAGCAACCCTACTAAGTAGACACGGATGGGAAACCAGGCTCTGCAGATGAGGAGACGGAGCTCAGAGGAGCCGGGGACGCTGACCGTCCTGCTTCCCGTGACACCACATCAGCCCAGGGCAAGCGCTGACGGAGCTGCAATGAGGGGACACCCAGCTGCATGGAACCTTGGGGCACTGGGGAGTCCCAGAAAACACTAAAAACTGTTCAGTGAAAAACCAGCTCAAATATAATACACTGTGCCACATTCTTTAAACAGGGAACATGAGTGAGACCTTTTTGATGCCTCCGTGTCCTTTCTGCCATCGTCAGTTACTTGCCCTCACAGCGTGACCAGTGATGAACTGGACCCCATATGAAGCGCACTCAGATGGCAGAGCATTTGAAGCTGTTTTATGAAGTTTGTAAGACTCTGTCTGTGCCTCACACAGGCGGTCATCCATCACTTCTCACCGGTGTGGATGTACCACCTGAAATCACTCCTTTCTGCTTTTTAAAATCCCTTCATCTACTCCAGACTTTTCAATAGCAAAGAAGCAGCTAAACCACAGACAGTGGACAGCTTTTCACCAAATTTCTTGAACAGCCCATCGGACTACCTGGAAGCCCTTTACTTTTATTAAACCCACTTCCAGGTACTTCATCATTTTCGGATTGGTGGACTTGGCCTCTGACTGAGCTACTCAGAGAGCTCCCAGCCTCACATCCGTGAGAGGACCCTGCTGTTGGGAGAAATCAGTGAGAAAGGCGTACATCCCCCAGTCATGTCTGCATGGCTAGAAGTGCCACAACGTGCTAAAAATTTATACCATCATAACCCCTGGGCTCCCATGGACTGGTTTCACATTAACCAAACTCATGAGACACTGATGCAAGAAAACCAGAAATTTAACTTATTAATGTAACAGAAGATGTGAAACTATGAACCAGACTGCAATATCAGAGTTCAACCATGAGTATATGTTCTCCTCCACGGCCCAAACACGGGCAGGCAGTCACATGGCAAGTGTGGACAGAAGCAGAGCAGGAAGGATTTCTAGATGAATTCAATGGACTAAATTTCTGTTATACCAACAGATCTGCTGCCTGGAAAACAATTAATTCTAATCACGGTGCACTCTTCGTGGACAGTTGCCGAGACACGACTGTGAGCACCTGTGTAACTCTCCTTTCCCTGTCCTTTCTGGGCTAATTGATGCACAGACGTACAGAAATCGAGGGATGCAGATACATCTAAACACCCAAAGCCCATTCTGGGAGCCACAATACCATACAGCCAGGGTTAAAATACTTGCTCTGCCACTTACTAGTTCTGTGACCTTGGTCAACTTACCCTCTGTGTGCCTCAATTTCCACACTGTGAAACTGGGATAACAATCAAACCTTCCTTACTCGCTTGTTGAGAAGATTGAAGGATTCATTTCTGTAAAACGCTCAGAAAAGAATGTAGCACATTTTGGGTGCTCAACAAATGTCAAATTAATATTACAGTGGTTTACAAGTCTCCTTCCTAATCATCTTCTGTGTTTCCTGGCTAGACTAATACCCAAAGGAAATTCTTATTTCTCCTTTTATAAACTCATGGGATGAACCCTTCTGTTCCATCCCACCACCTGTTTAAACTGATGGAAGGGATACCTCCTCCCCACTCCTCTGGGCCATGCAGAGTGCTACTCCCTTCACAGCCCTGACCCCTGGCCCACAGCTAGCCCTCCTCACATTAACAGATTGAGTTGTGATTCCGGGGAGACAAGCAGGGCATGTGAAACCCTTCCTTTCCCTCCAGTGTTGACTACCCTAGGGAAGCACCCTGGATGCTCAGCTCCATTGCAGAACAGCCCTGTGCATGATGGGGCTCATTCTCTCAAGGGAAGGCTTGCTGTGGCCCAGAGATACCTGGGACAGGGTGAGTCTCTACTTCTGGGACACAGTATCATGACACTCATTTATCCACAGCCCTGAAGTTCATGGAGAACGTGGCTTCATCAGTAACAAAGAAGACATTTATCGCCTGCCTACTCTTTTGTGTCATCTCTCAGTTGGCTGCTGGAGACAACATGTGTATAAGTATTGGTTCCCCTTAGGCCCCAACATATATGAAGTAACAAAAATTTCTGTGGCTTAACGTTGGTCCAGGGCGACTGTGTAACAGTTCTGACTCTGCTGATGCTAAATTATGGGTGTAGGAATTATGGAACGTCCTCAAATATCTTTCATCATAAAATCAGCTTTTCTTATTTTCTTGTTTCTTTGTAATTACCAAAGACTATAAAATGATGGCTGCACACAAAACAGCAGCTAAAGTTTATGAGCTCTCTTGACATACCCACTGTGGTAAACATGTTACATAATTACTAATTCTCACAATTCTACAAAGCAGATATGAGTGTCCCCTTCTCACAGACGAGGGGAAAACTCAGAACGAGCTGACTCAGGATCACATGGTTCAGTGTCAGCACGTGCAGGCAAACCCAAGTCAAGAAACTACACCCCATCATATATGTACCAAATCAACTCCCACCAATTAACACACAGCGGCGGGGTCAATACTCAGGGAACTCAACACACCTTTCAGCTTTATGGTGCTCCAGAGGCAGCTTCTAGCTGTTTTATAATATCCCGGCTCACTGGTTTCTAACACTAGAAGAAAAGCCCGATTTTGCCATTGTTTGCACAGCAAGTCTGAAATGTTCACAGCGAGATAAAAGAATAAAACTATGATATAAGCAGAAAAAATTTTCCAGGTAGAAAGACATAATGGACGTTGTGCTATTCTGAAGCATTAAGCAAAGGAATCAAAATAAAATCACATTGTTTAAGCCTTATTTTACAAACAGAAAAATTAAGACTGTAAAAAGTTGCAACAGCGCCACCTATGGCTAAAAAGACCTTCCAGGTTGCCGGGAAACATGCAACACAAAAATTGACTGTAAGATGAGAAACGAGAATCAGATAACTAGAAGCTTATGTAGCATATACTGCACTTTGCTTCGGGGGGATGGAGGGGTATTCAGTATTTAATCTGATATTGCTAATACTCCTAAATATAAACAAAAGACATAGGCTCATGGAAGCTCATCTTAGAAGAGGAAAGAATCCAGTCCAGCCACTTCATTTTACACGAGGGGAGACTGAGACCTGAGATCTGTCCTCCTGGCAATCAGCAGCAAAGCTCTCCTAGGTCTCATGTCTTGCACTGTAGTAAAAACCAACAGAACTGTACTAGGCCTATATTCATAAAAGTCACGTCTGTATTTTTCCAACAGTAGGTAATCTAAGTATCTTGCAAAATACTTCTCAAAGAGCCAGGAAATCATAGAAGGGTATTGAAATACAAAAACATTTATTTACATATTAAAACAGCATGAGCTTTATTCTCTCTATTAAAAAAGTGACATGTCAAATCAAAATTTTGAAATTTTAAAACCTGAAAAGAGTGCAGAAAAAAATCAAAATTTTCTTTAGTCACAAAAGAGAGAAGCTTATTCCCTGATAATAATCAATGTGGATTTTTCTAAACTTAATGGTTCTGGTCAGAATCCCGAGAAATTAAATGTCTGATGGATGGTTACACGGCAACATGAATTCTGAGCTTACATTCTGTGTAAATAATCTTCAAGGTCGTCTGCTTAAGGCAATTTAAGTAGTCCCTGTCTCACTAGAATGACACAGATTTCATTAAAGCTTCATACTGCACTTAAAAAAAAACAATCCTAGTTACTTTAAGCCATATTAATGTATATCATATATACACATATTGAATATGCATCAGAAATAAGCTACCCTTTTTAGTATTCAGAGTTGATACTTCTAAACTATCAGTCACTGTGAAAGCACATTTTTATTAAGCACCTCTACGGTGCTTTGTATACAAGGCGTCCAGCTCTCACAGTCAGACAAGGTAAACCATATTACTCAAATTTCACAAATGACGAAATATACTTAAGCCATGTAAACAACTAAGATATTCATCATCAGGAAAGAAAAGAGTAAGGATTTTACTTACAATACTCACTGACAAAGTTTTCTTTCATACTAAGACTACATAAAACAAATTCAGTGTTTGGAAATTTTTCAGTAAATAAGCACCACTAGAAAAAACAAGTAACATCATTAGCAACAGTTGGACTTTCAAAGACCACTTCTCTCTTGCACAATAGTTATTTTAAATGTTTTGTTTTTAGTTCTCACAAAGCACTAAATTAAAAAACTATTTCCTTTACAGTCATTACCTGAGAATAAAACATTTGTGAAAATGTACAATTTTAATTTATGCCACTCTGCCTCTCATTCTCACTGGTGTCTCTCCTTTGAAGACCTCATCAGGCTGAGATAGCTAAAATCGGTCATTTATGGGCTCACAGGAGTTCGGGAAAACACTCAACGGGAAGCTGATTAGAGGAGCAATTGAGAATTCATCCTGTGCAGCCTGGATTCCAGCATCGAGCTAGCCACCGCCAGCTGCGTGTCATTTGGGGCAAGCTGACCCATCTCTCAATCCCTCAGCTACAAAAAAGGAGACACTGATACCTACAATCAAACACTTGCTATGAAGTAAAATATGAGCAAAGCATTTTAGCCTCAGTTAGGCGTCCACTCACAGCGAGTTTGGTCATTATGATGATGAGGATGGCTGTTAACAAATTAAGCTCGACCAAACAGGAGAAATCACCTTGAAGGAGAAACATTTTAAGTCCATGAGTATTTCCTTTTGGGTGGACTGTAGAATATTCTATAGATTTTTTTTTAATAAACCAAATTTTGTCCATTAATTGTAGATTTACAGGTTCATGGACAAGTCTCCAGAAAAATAATTAGAGGCCTCTAACCTCTGAAAATTAAGATGTAAATTTAAAAAAAAAATCAGGGAAGAGATTATACCTCATTTGGGAGAGTATGTGCTTAGCATGCATGAGGCCCTCAATTCAGTCCCCAGTAACTCCATCTAAAAACTTTGTTTTTTAAGAAATAGAGAATTAAAGCAAAAGGATGGAGGAATACGGAAATTTTTAGAGACTCATCTCAGATTTAAGATAGGGAAGAAACCATCCAATTCTCAGAAGAAATCTTGAGGACTATGTAAACTGGATCTGAGATGTCTAGTCTTTTAACATTATTCATGAAATCATATTACCAAGTCTTAAAACTAACTGATAACCCACAGTGGTGATACTGATCATAACAGCTACCATCACGTATCGAGCTCCGGCTAGGACTGCTCTGTTCTGACATCTCTACCCCTAAGGCCTCACCAGGCGGAGAGCACTAAATTCGGTCATTTATGAGCATCTCGTGTAAGTCCTCCATTTGTGCTTCTCACTCTCCCCTCACCAGCTCCTCTGAGGGAAGCACTGTTATCATCTTCCCCACCCGCAGATAAGGCCACTGAGGCACAGACACTAAACCCGTTCCAGGCCACATTGGAATTAAAGGACGTCTGTATTTCTGCTGTTTTGCTTTTGACAAAGGAATCTGAGATATCAATTCAAAGCAGACTGTTAAATAATCAAGTCTGTCAGGTCTTCACCTCAAAGAGCAGATACTATAAATTCCTGCTGTAGGATGAGGCTGCCGTCACAAACTGACTCAGCTTGAAATTAATATCCAAGATGAAGCAGCGGATACACGTAAATATTCACGATTGTCAAGTCTGCCCACGGGTCTGGGCCCTTCACTGCCTGAAAGGGGGTGAAATCCCCACCCGTGTCTGGGAGGGAAGTGCGGCTCTTCCCGGGCTCACCCAGGCTTCATAGGCTATTTACCCCCACAGACTAGCCTCAACGGTTAAAAGCTCTCAAGATTTTTACACCAGGCAAAACTGAAAGACATTTCTGTAGATGGAGCACTTTCTCAGGCTTAAATTTTTTTGCCTACACTCAGCCAGAGGGAGAAAAGAAACAGGACTCTACAAAGTCCTGACCCTCACCACTCACAGGAGTAGAATGACCACAGCAGAAGATGGCCCTTCACATTGCAGGATGTGAACAAAATAAAGATGCCCCAACAACAGGCACTCCCAGACACAGCGTTCAGCAGTCTTCTGCACAATCACAGTTGTGCAGCCCTCAACACCTTCTATTTCCAGAACACTTCATCAGCCCAAAAGAATCCCCCTATCACTAGCATTCACTCCGTAATCCCCCTCCACCCAGCCCCTTCCAACCATCACCTGCTCTCTGCCTCTGCATGTGCCTTTTCTGGGCTTTTCAGATCACTGAAATCAACAATATCTGGCCGTTTGTGTCTGCTTCCTTTCAATTAACATGCTGTTAGCAAGGCTTGTATATTTTGAAGTGGCATCAGCATCTCTTTATTTTTTATTTTTTTTGGAAACGTTAAAGATTATTAGAAGGTGGTAAGTACTATCAAAAAGAGTAGAGTGGAGCATAAGTGATTGTGTTTCAAAGGGAAAAGTGTGGGTTGAACAGTCAGGGTGGACTTCCCAAAACAGGTGGCATTTTTCATTTTCCTCTTTTTTTTTCTTTTTTATTCACTCTTACGTGTGAATAATGTTCCACTACATGGAGATACTACATTCTGTTCATCCATTCAGCAGCTATGTATGGACGAGGTCCAGAAGAATGAGTGTAAGGGGTGACTAGCATGGATGGCATTTAAGCAAAGGGCAAAATGTGTTTTCAAAAAAAAGCCAACAAACAGAGGCGCAAGGAAATTCAGTGCGTTTCTGAGCAAAGTGCTTGCTTGCTTCGGCAGGACTACCGTGCAGGGCTGGGGCGGATATTGGCAGGAATCACGGTGAGGGAGTCACCTGAGAAGACATCCCACTGCAAGCAGCTCAGCCAATCCTCCTCCCTCATCCTGTATTGTTAGAGCAATGTTTCTAGGTTACTCTTATTTCAATTAATAGCATTTAACTGCACGTCTGATCATCACCATCAGACCACATTACCTCCAAGTCACAGAAAATCATTCACTGACCGGAGCAGCACCAGGACATAATGGTGATGGATTAGGGAGTCCTGCAGCATTCCAGCCTGCAGGCACAAACCCCACATGTGCCCTGGTGATGTCCAGAAAATAAAATGCATGGAAATATCTCACTGCTGGAACACGACAGCTGCCCTCAAATTGCCCGAAAATCATGCTGGCAAAGCACTACTCAACCTTCTCAGTACAAAAAAAAAAAAAAGCTAAGAAGGCAAATTTAGGCTCTTCCATTGAAAACCAGCAGCCACCACTGCCAGTATTTGAGCTGGAATGCTCCTGACTTTGAGAACCACTGCGCAGTTACTTTTCAAACGTGAAACTCATATATATATACCACGTAGATGATATTGCAGTAGGATTTTTCTTTTCAAAATTTCCAGTTGCAAAATTAGCACAAGAAAGTTTATGTTTAGGCTTTAAAAAAAAATCAATTATCCTCCATTTTCTTAATTTTGAACTTATTATTATTTTATAAATGGAGCTATGGTGCGTATTTAAAACCTTTTGATTTCTGAAAACAAGACGTTTATGACCTCACTATTTCAGAGCAAACTTTAACGATTCTTTGAGAGGTGGGGCCTGGGGTGCTCACTAACAGCTCTTTAAATACTGACAAGGATGTGCTATTAAGTAATACAAAGGCTCTAAGTCCACATTAGCTCAGAAAGCAAAGAAACCACACCAAAGACTTCCTTAAATATTTTATATATTCCTATTCTTTTGAATATTAAAGCTCTTAAAACATATGATTTTTTTTGAAAAAGACAACAGCTGTAATAATTTTCCTCTCACCAAGAAAGCAATCTTTATCAGGAATAAAAACCCCTATGGAAATCGAAATGACAGGACGTTTCTAGCTAAGTGAACATCCAGATCTGAACACAAACCTAAATCCTATCAGATCTCACTCGAAGGAGCTCTACAAAGGCCTGGGCAACCCTGGAGATTAGCTCTTTTGTTCCAAATGTTGGCTGAGCTAAGATAATCACACTAGGCATGGAAAGAGAGAAGAGGAATGTCCCCCTGGCAGCCTCCATCAGTTTTCTTCCAGCCACAAGGTGCCTCTAGGGCAGCCCCGCTAACAAGTCCCCCATAAGAAAAGCCGGCATCCACACTGCCCCTGCCGTCCCCAAGTAGCCCCGAAGCCCATATCCCAGCCTGTGAATGGTCTTCAAATGATCCCCCAGTTGGTGGCACCCTCCACCTCTTCCCCGCTACACACACACACAAAGCCACGACAGCCTTCCCAAAGCACAAATTTGATTACATCAACCCCACTTCAAACAGTTCAGAGGCTCCCTGGTAGAGTTCTAGCCCCACCCCAGACCCTGCTCGCCCAGCCTCATCTCAGTACATAGGTCCCCAGTGACCTCAGGAGCCCCCTGACCTGCTCCTACTTCCCACTTGCCTCCAGGTTCATTTTGACTGTTTCCCAAGGAAGCCTTCCCTCCCTCCAACCTCCACAATTTGTTCCTCTCTTCCTAGAACATTCTAGGCTAACTGACAACGCTAAGCTCTCAAGAAGCAAATACATTTTGCTTATTTATGTGGCTACACTCTCTCTCCCCTAGACTCACTGAAGTGCACGTGTTATGAATAAATGAATGACGGGTTGGATCTCAAAGGGACAGACATACCTGCTCTCGCCCGTCCCGACCCTTTTGTCTGTAGTATATCAGAAGCAAAACCAGAAGTACCTTTCCTGAGGGTCACTTCTGTTGACACCCTTCACTGCCTACTGTGTCAGTTCTAGTAAAACTCAACTTCTTCCAAAGCCCTACACCCCGGACTCTCTCCAGTGTCCTCCCCAGCAGGGGCTCCCTCCACCCTGGACCGCACAGGGCACTCTCCCCGGGTCCCCACGCCAAAAGCCTCCAGGCCTCTGCCCGGGCTGCCCCTGCGATCTGAGACACATTCTTGACTCCTTCTCCTGGCTGACTCTTACTCTGTCCTCACAACTGAATGTACAGCCCATTTCTTCCAGGAAGTCCTCTCTGATAATGTCCTTTAGGTCTTGTCTGGGCTCTATCTATAGCAGCAGTACATGGTGACCAACTGGGTGTTTGCCCGCTCCTTTGAGACCACGAACACTTGGGAACCACGTGGGAAGGAGTGAGAGATTACAAGACAGGTGGGGGAAGCAAAAAGCAGAAATCACAGCCCAAGTCCCAAATTCAAGGATACTTTCTCAGAAAAAGGTATAAACTATTTCACACGTGTGCAATTTGGCTACTATTTTTGTGGCTTGTGGACAGCAAGAACTTGGTGTTCTAGCCCAAAACCCAGGTTACATGCAAAGAAATGTATATATTCTTATCCAAAGGAAACCAGAGCTGCTCAACAACAGTTTTCATTTAGAACTGAAAGGAAATTTGATAAAGGCAATCTCTCTCTCTCTCTTCTTTCTTTTCTGGAATCATATAATTTTAGAAGTATTTGCGTGACTAACAGACGTCTACAGCCCGTGATTCTGCACTGAAGTGTTTGGGGCTGAGGAAGCCCAGATTACATTCACTCTGTAAATGCAATCACACCAACACACTGATAGGTGCCGTGAGTGGTGGAGCTGATGTTCCAAAGCAGGCAACATTATTCTGTAAGAGAACTCTAAATAGAAAGTAAGAAATGCAATGTCCTGTACTCAATTTCATTTGCTATATGGGCCATTAACTGATAGTATATTTTGACTAATGAAACCCAAAAATAAATTGTCAACGTCGATTTTCTTCATCTGACCGTTTTATGCTAACATCGGATATTAAACTCTCACTCCATATGGAAAGCTCAGGCCTATGCTGCAGCACAGATACATCCCGAGGAAGAAAGCCGACCAAGGGAGAACTGGAGAGTTTCCCTTCAGAAGCTGCAAAGTCTGGTTTTGCACCTGTACACCATTTGCAACCACGTCATCATCAAAGGAGTTAGACGTTACCTCTCTGGGGCGAAAATCACTGCGTGCTTCAGAACCATCAAAGAATGCTGAGCTTTGTGAAACAGTCCAGAGGCGCTTAAATCATACTTTTTCTGAAAGGCTCCAAAACTGACCCACTTCACCATTCCAGGTATAACAGGGAAGTACTGGAAACAGTAGAGAGAACATGCCCTTGAATTCTGACAAGGCCCTGCTTGAATCCTGCTACAGCATTTACTAGTCACTAAATGGACCAATTCTTTAACCCCTCTGAGAAGGCTTCCCAATCCCCAAAAGGGGGCTGTCAGCGCCCACCTGGGAGGCATGGATGTGAATGCAACACGCAAGTAGGGCGGCCGACTGGTACCTGACACGGGGCCTGGCTAGTTTCCCTCCGCTGCCCTTTTCCCCCTTTAAACTTGCACTGTTCCCCCGGTAACGATCAAGCCCCCGGAACAGACTGCCCGTATCTTCTGTGTATCCCTGGATACATGCCTTACCCTTAGGAGGCCAGAAAAACAACTGCCTCCTCCCAAGTCACTAACAATGTTCTTAAGAGTCTGGGTATTTTTAACTCTATTTTTCAGGGAGACTATTCCAGAATTTTGCAAGCACCATTCTCCAGGTTGGCTCCCCTCCCAGTGCCCATCCCTTCTCACCTCAGATCCTCTGTCTGACTGCCTTCTGTTCATGGGAAAGCGAGTCCGGTAAGGTGGGGCTCCCTAGACCTCCCTCCCTCCCTCACAGGTGATTGTGACTAACTTCTCCCCATTCCTCACTGCAACTCTAGCATCTGAGGAGTCTACCCTCCCGTACCCTGCAGACTCTGCACCTTCCCAAGACGCACACGTGGCCACGACCCTCCCTTCAGATTTCTTCCTGGCTGGCCCTGCCCAGCCCCTGGCCCCTTAAGGATAACTGGCATTGCTTTGAAAATGGCAAACGCCACTGACTGACACACCAAAGCTGTATGGTCTGGGCTTTCCTCCAACCAAGACACAGCCCTGCCCCCCCTCAGCCTCAGTCTGCAGCTCTCGAGATGATCTAATTCACATGCAAGGCTGTGAACACCAGCTAAGAATGACGACTCCCAACGTGTATCTCTAGTCCGGCTCCTTCACCTGAGCCCCAGGCTCATCGACCCGAGTGCCTCTTTGAAGTCCTAATTTGGATGACAAATGGCATCTTAAAAATGCCTCATGTCCACCATTTACTCTAGAATTCCATTCCTGGCAGGTATCTCCCAGACTCCCCATTTTAGTAACAGCCCCAGCACCCACCGAGGTGTCTGAGGTCACATTCAATTTCCACTGTTCCCTCCCCCAGGCCCTGCCCTGGAATCAGTCCTGTTATTTCCATCAATAAGCCCATCTCAACTGTAGTTCTGTAGGGACCATGGCCGGAAACACACAAGCTCACAGCATGGTGCACTAACAGTCCTCCGTATGGTGCTCCCTGGAGGGGGAGGCATCTCCTGCTGCTGTTCACCTCAGAAGGCAGTGGATTCTCACACAGGATGTCCAGGAGAAGGGACTCAAGGTTCTCCCATGGTCTGAGCTTTGAAGGGCCCGAGGTCTGGGGGAGCTCCTAATTAGCAGACACACTTGCCAATGAGCAGATGAGGATGGGGGAATCCACGCAAGGCTGTTATCACTTCAACTCATGGGCTCTCAGGAGCCACGGGAAAGGCCTGTGTCCAGTGTACAGCCCAGCCATCACAGATCCCAGCCTGCATTTGCCAACCCGGACAGCCTAGACTCCATCTACTTGTGACACTTACTTCTGTTCTGTTCCCCACCCAGAATGTGATGGACTCATTCAGATATTCTGGCCTGTCTCAAGAGAGACAAATTCAGTGAAAAATGAAGTGTCCACATTTGGACCAGAGCATGAAAGGAGAAACAAGGCCTCATGGTCAGCATGATGGTGGTGGCCAAACCCTTCCACCGGGTGAGATGAACCATGGTGAGGGTGAGAATCCAGGGTCCTAGGTCGGCCAAATCATCTTCCTTCACGGTTGTCTGGGGTGTTGGAGACTGACTACCACAAACTAACGACACGGCTGTCAGTGGTGGATGTCAGCTGCAACAGAAACGGATTCAACTCTTTACTGCCAACATGGGTTAAAAGTAAAGGCCGGGGCAGGGAGGTCTGCACGGCTGCTGAGGCAAACCACAGACCCAGCTCTGAATGCCCACTGGCTGGAGTAGAGAGGAAGCTACGGCCCTTTTAGCTGTCCCTGTGTCCAACAGATCCAGGTGAGCCAGCTACTTAGGAGAAGGTCATGTTGTCCTGATACCCAGAAAAACCAGCCTCGTAAAGGGAACAAATAGTGTCATGGATTTTAGACCCAATTCTGCCCCTTTATGAAGGCAAAGTAAAGTAAATGGCACGGGGAAGTTGAATGCAAAAAAAAAAATTAAAGAACCAAACGGTGACCGCTTCCTCCAACAGCGTCCCCTGCAGCTGTCACCTCCGTGGCGACCACTTCCTCATGACGGCCAGGAAGCGCCGTCATGCACGTCACACAGCGACAGCCAGGAACCGCGTGCCGAGCACGTTTGTGTAAAAGCAGGAATCGAGCAAAATGCTGCAGAGTTTGACCTTACAAGTTTAAATACTCCATGAAAAGAATCCCTGAGCACCCGACAAAATCAATTCGCATCTTACTTCTTCAAAACAATCAAACAAATTTAATAAGGGCGCATTTGTCACCAAATAAAAGGAGGACCAAACATGTTCCTCAAAAGCAAGGATTTCAACAGGTATCAAACACCAGTGGGTGATGAGCTAACAAAGCAAATATTCCAAAAAATTAGAAAATAAAAAATGACTAAGATAATAGATGGATCAAAACAGCTGTTAAGTTGTTGCTTTTTAAAGTGATGGAGACTGTACGGAGGGCAATCTGGCTATTTCCAATGCAGGGTGTGCACAGCCCACATTTTCAGAAGCAACAACATGCTCACTGGGCAGTACAAGTGAAAAAGGAGTAAAGAAAAAGGAAAAGAGGAACAAGAGAAAATTAGAATCACACAAGAACAAAAATGATTTTGACTGCATGTACAAGAATTTATGTGAGTGTGTGAGGCCAGGGACGCGGGGATGGTGAGGCCCAACCTCACCTCCTGCTCAAGGGAAAGCAGGGGCCTGAGGGGAGCGGCGCTGCCGGGGGACCACAACGTGTTCAGCTCCCCTAACCAAAATTCGACCTACAAGCGTCTAGGCAGCTTTTGAGCTACAAATTGTTGTCGCATTTCAGTCTGGACCGTTTTACTCACTTCCACCAAGAGTAGCAGGAGAGAATGAGGCTCTGCTCCTGCACCAAAGCATTGTTTAAAAAATTAATGACTGTGGAATAGTAAAAGAAACAATGGAGTAAAAGTGACTGGAGGAGAATGTGCTTGACCCTAGCTCACTGGCCGCGTTATCTCAATGACGTTCAGATGCTGGCTGAGCCCTTATGGTACCACAATAGACAGACCCACAAGGAGGCAGGTTTAATGCGCTGAACCACTGTGGGCTAAGTACACATCCGGCTACTCCGCCAAGTCCCAAGGGCAGAGTTCAAAGGCAAAAACAAGCTGGCATTCTCTGGTGGGTCTGCAGACTCAGAGACAAGCATTTGTTGAGCAAAAATATCACCAGTGCCTCCTATGACAAAAGAAGTGGCACTGGCGTGGGGGCTGGGGCAGGGCTCCAGGCTTCCACTGCTCACTCACCACTCTGCCCAGGGGGAGAAGGTGGTCCCTGCTTAGGTTTCGCTGATGCACCTACCTTGACTAATGTCTGGGGCCTCAGCAGGAGTTGACGGGTGAGGTGAACAGAGCCAGACTCTGTGCAGCACGGTGCTGGGAGCTATGCCCTCAGCAGTGCCCAGGCTCCTAAACATGTCAACTCATCTCCAAGAAGCAGATGGGGAGTGCGAGCATATAGATCACAGGGCCCTGTGAGGACAAGTACAGATCATGGCCACGACATGCCTCTCCTCTTCCTTAAGCCATAGAGGTATTTCCGGGGAGGAACAGAAAATTCATCCAGAGCCTGCTAGGTGGGCTCTCGCAGGTGGGACTAGTGTCCCCTGTGCTTCTCACTCACAGGGCTGGTCTAGACATTCTTTTTATCAATTCTCTAGCATCTTCTCCTCCAACTTACCAACAACCAGAAAGTAGGATCTGATCTTAGGTAAGTTCAAGAATCACAGAGCACCACCTCCAAAGCGGGCCCGGTAGCACATGCCAGGTCTTCTGACCGCCACCTGTGGGACCACCATGAGCCCTCTCCAGACTCAAGGACCGAGGCCGTAGGCCGGGGGGACACAGCTTCCCTCACTCACCCCAGCAAAGGGGGACCACGTCTCGGCAAAGGCATCTCACCCTCTTCAGCCCGAGGGACAACACAATAGATATATGGGGAAACAGAGCAGAAGGTGGGGGGTAGGCAGCCCAGAAGAGCTCATCTGTACTTCCGAGGCAAAGTGGGGCCATTGACTTAATCACAGGGACAAAGTGGGAATGAACATTTCCCTGCTCTGTCCCATACACCGTGATACGCCTTTCCCTGCATAAGGAGTTCATTAGGAAGTCCCTGGCGGTGTTTCTGATGTCCTAACTTGGCATGGTGGCTGTCGGGCAGGAAGAGACGGCCTGAGCTGAAAAGGTGCTGGGCCTGGGAGGCAGGTGACAGCGGCTCCAGCCGCAGCTCAACCAGCGCCTCGTTCTGCCTCTCGGGGCTCAGCATCTCATCTATAAGCAAAGGGATGAGCATGTACCAGGACAGGCTGCCCAACAGAAATGAAATGAGAGCCATGTAAAGAAAGTTTCCCAGTTGCCACGTTTAAAATTTGAAACAAAGAAACAAACCAACAAACAAAAAACAAATACTAGAATGTGATTTTAAGAACAGATCTTACTTAATCTACTGTATGTAAAATACTATTATTTTGACATGTAATCAATATAGGAAGTAAAGAGATAGTTTATGTACTTTTACTAGACAAGCCTCAGCGTCTGATGTGCATTTGACCTACAGCACATCTCAGCTGAGTCCAGCCTCCTCCCCAGTGCTCCTAGCATCAGTGGCTTTGGCTACTTTATTGGACAGCAACTCCAGGGGTCCCACCATGTTCCTGGCTGTAAAGCGGGAGTAAGTGTCCACAATAACCCTAAAAGGATCTCTCTGAAATAAAGGCGGATTCACTTTGAAATGTCTGGAAACCGGCGGGCTGCACCTCCCTCCCCCCTTGGCTACAAGATTGACTTCTTCCTTGCTGATCCCTTTCTGGATGTAGGGAAGCAATCCAGCACACAGCCAAGGTGGACTGGCTTCCAGGTAAATTTACCTGCTGTCTGTGTCCAGTCCCATGAAGTCCTCCTTCTCAAACGGGATGTAGGGGAGGGGGATCTTGTCCCCAGAATTCTTGGGGCCACCATCCAGCCACTTGGACTTGAGCAAGACGAAGAGTGACTCAGTGAAGTCCTCGATCCTCTTCTCCACCACCCTGCAGTACTCTTAGATTGAAGGCAACGTCGGTGCGTGTCTGCTCGGCTACCTCCCCATGCTGCACAAAGACAAAAAGCTGAGAGTCATTAAGCGATGTGCCATACAGCTCCTCTGCATGTGGAGCTTCTCGAAGGCCTTGGCAGAGAGACATTCGGTAATGGTGACAAGGCCCACGACCTTGGGGTGTTTCTGGAAGACGCTCCACCGATTCTCGGGCACATAGCGGTGCCTGTAGTGGATACAGAGTGTCCACTGGGAGCCACAAGGGCTGATATGGCTAACCGAGGTGAGTAGCTGATAGATGCAAAAGAAATTCTCCTCTGAGATGATCTCTATGGATTGGACCACAACGGGACGAGTCTGGTGGTCCTCAGCACACTGCACGTAGTCAGGGATGCTCATGTTGCAGGCCCTGCCGAGAGGGGGAGGAGATCGAGGTACATTCTCTGCTGTGTGCTACGGGCCCATCTGGGTTGCGGTGACCTGGTGTGTACCAGCCAGAAGACAAGGGAAGCCAAAGCAAATCCAAGGGTACAGTTTGTCCTCAGAGTCTGCATATGGCTACTGTAGCTCGATCACATTACCCAGCTTTTGGTCTAGGCTTCCTGCCTCTGCAGAGAAAGGTCATTTCTTATTTTCTATTTCCAAGCACCTAGCAAGGCCCTGATGCAAAGTCACTGCTCAAAAATGCTGAATAAAGAAATGAACAAAGGAAATGCTTCCCCAACCCCCTTCAGCAGAATATAAAGAGAAGGACCACAGTAGGATCAAAAGATCTGGATTCCTATTCAATTTATTTGGACTCCTAAGCTTCATAATAATGGATAAGAAAACTTGCCTTGGGGTAGAGGGTATTGTTCATTGGTAGAGCATATGCTTAGCATGTACGAGGTCCTGGGTTCAAACCCCAGTACCTCATTTTAAAAATGAAACAAGTAAATACACCTAATTACCCAGCTGAAAAAGTATTTTTTAATTCAAAAGTCAAAAAACACCTTGCAATTGACACAACATTGTAAACTTGACTATACTTCAATTAAAAAAAAAAGCCTTGCCTTACAAGAATATATCTGGATTACGGATGTTTGAAAATGTAAAATGCATAGGGTACCACCTGCATAAAAGGAGGTGACTGTACACATGTTCTATCCCTCCTTTATGAGTTATACTTCCTTTGGGGGGGTTATAACCTCTCAGAGCTAATTTTCTCAGATTAAAAAATATAAACATTACCTGATTCTCAGTACTGCTGAAGAATCAGATAACTCTATGAAAGCATCTGACCCACAGAGTTTACTCAATAAATGTTTGTTGAATGAATGAATAAACAAGCAAAGTGAATGCTGCTCCCTGCCACAAACCATCATAATGGTACTGCCTGGAAATCCCAAGCCCACGTTCACCCGACTCTGCATTAACAATGTGGGTGACCTGGACAGGCCTGCGTGCTTCTCGAAGCCCCAGTTTAATCGTGAATAGAAATAAGGGCAATAACACAAACCTCAAATTGTTAGTGAGTCAGTAATGAATTGTACCCCAACACTGCAAGATGGAACCATTAAGAAAACTGGGCAAAGGGCCCATAGGCCCTCTCCATATAATCTCTTACTACCACATGGGAATCTACATTACATCTCAAAATTAAAAGTCTAATATTTTAAAGAGGTTATCGAGGTTAGGTGAGCTCACTGTCTCAAATAAGGAACACACAGTACAAATAGGACAATGCCCAGCCCATGAGATACACTCAGTTAACATTCCCACTGAGCCCACTAGTCCCTCCAACTTCAGAACAAGAGGATGGGTCCTCGTGGCAACAGGCCACAGCACCTGAAGCTAACAAAGCTAATGGTGTCCACTTAAAAGAGCCCCTGTCACCACCCTTGTTCTAATTTTCTATTTGTAATTTTTTTCTTTTCATTAAATTGGAACTCCAAATTGCATAGAATTCTTACCAGATATCATGATGGCAGCCCTTCAAAACCTGACCACAGAGATCATGATGGCAGCCCTTCTTGGTGAAACAATAAAATGAAAAGCCATTTCCACAAGACCTCTGTGTAAATCTACTAGGGAACTTCATCCTGGACTGAGGAAGAGGACTGGGGAGTAGGGGGTAAACTGGGACACGGAGAAATATGGGCCACCTGTCCCACAATGGACTTTAGACTCACCCTCACCCTCCAGGAACGTCTAAATACACACAGACAGAGTGCTATGGACAAGAATTTTTTTTAAACAAATCCCTGAATCCCTAGCAGATCTTGTTTCTACCGAGACACAAATGTCTTATTTGTATAATGTTTCACAGAAGCCTTAAAATATTATCACCCCAACTTGACACATCAAGAAACTGAGGTAGAGAATTTTATCACATTCTACAAGATTAGAGAGAGGCCACGTCAGACACCGTATTTAAATCCAAGTCCCTGCTCCGTTGCTCACACTAGAAAGTGTCACATACTGCCTCTTTCCTGCCCTCTCCCTGCAATAAATCTCTGAAGAGTCTTTTCTGTGTCACCTGCAATCAAAATCACATCAATTTTTCACAAAGAGCTATGTCACTCCTTGGAGGACATACCAAAATCTAAAGGGTTGGGTTGAGAGGAGATATTTGCATTTTCTGTTTCTCAAAGGAAACATGGCTTTAAAAGAAACTGAAAAGTATTTATCTAGTCTAAGCGCTCATTGTGCACAGAAAGAAACGGAGGCTCAGAGGAGAAGAGGAAAGGGCGTTATTAACAAATATTGCCTCAGTGCAGCACCAAGCCAGCCCTGGGCACTTCTGGGGGAGGATCTGGAAGGCCCAGGAGAATGAGTGTTAGAAAATAGAAAGAGAAGAAGAATATAAGGCCCCGTCTCTACACCACCATACCATGAATTTCCACCAAATTACCCAGTATGGGTGCAGCCAATAGTAAGGTTGTCTAAACAGGTTATTGAAACCTGGAATTCTCAACCATAGTGGAAATTCCAGCATTTACTGTGCTTTTTTCCCAGTTCAATCATCAATTCAGTGGGCATTCTGTACCAGGGACTACACGAGACCTGGAGTTCTCCCAAATAAAGATCTCTATTACCACGTGTGCAAACCACATAAAGGCAACCAGAAGAAAAGCGCCCACAGATAAGATGGAATTACTGAAACTGAAAGCAGCCAAAGAGCATATATTACTAGGAAAAATGGTGCTCCTATAAATGGACTCATGGACATAGAAAGCAAACTGTATTTAGCAGGCAGGAAAGGAGGGATTAACAGATACAAATTAGTAAATATAAAATAAATGACAAGGACCTGCTATATAACACAGGGAACTATATTCAATTTCTTGTAATGAGTTATACTAAAAACAATCTAAAACATATATATATACATATGCATATGTTTATAACTGAATCTCTGCTGTACACCTGAAACTAACATTGTAAATTGACTACACTTAAATAAAAAATAATTTAAAAAATAAGTAAAAATAAAAGCAATGCCATTAAGAAAAAATAAAAGAACACTCTAATCCCCTTAGCTGTAGGTGGTGGAGAATTCTGGTTGCAAACACCAAGTCCACTGGATCACTCCAGCAATGGCTGTCACTCTTTCTGACCATCAGTGAGTCACTTGTTTCACTGAGGTTTCTTTTCTCTTCTGTGAAAGGCTACAGCTGCAACTAACGATGTATAGAATCTCATCATTCACAAGCCCAACAAGTAGTGAGGACTTCCCATGGGCCAGGCTCTGGACAGAGGAAAATATAGGGTCCGAAATATATTCATGGGTAGAAGAAGTTTGTGCCATAAAGACGTTAATTCTTCCTGTTTTGATAGACAGATTCATTGCAATTCTGATTAGAATTCCTACCAGATTTTTCTTGGAATGTAACAAGTGAATTTATGGTCAAGATTAGCCAAGAAGTTTCTTTAGAACCACCACTGGGGAGGGGTGGATAGGCCATTAATTTCCACTGCTCTTTCTGAAGTGATAAAAACGTTCTGGAATAATAATGGTTGCACAACTGTGAATATGCTAAAAGCTGCTGAATTTTACCATTTAAATGGATGGAATTCATGGTGTGTGAACTATATCACAATAACGCTGTTACATGAAAAAATATTTCTTGACAAATATTTTTCTTTTTATACCACTAGTCTGTCCCACAATTTAAGAAAAACAAAAAACCAATACAAACCAAACTGTGCCAGGAGTTCTTTAGGACTGCAATATCCCTGGGTCTCCAAGGCCTCTGGTGATGCTGTTCCTGTTAACACACACTAGCTGGGCTGGGCTAGTTAGGGACTGTAACTGTCTTTTTAAAATCGACGGTCACACGTTTCACCCTTGGAGAGGGAAGGAAGGAGGATATCACAGCTTCATGCCTTCAGCTCATTTTTAACAGAACCAAGCCCTGCTTTCACCACTGTTAATCCCTCTCACTATAAAAACACGTGACATCAACAAGCACCGCCATCATAATACCTGAAAGTGTTCAAGGTACTTACCTGCGGCAGAAACACTGAGGGAGGAGACAGAAGCTTGCTCAGCACTGATGCTCCCTTTTCCCGACTCCACCAGGTGAAGCTGGGCGCTACAGCCAGAGGCCCTCAGCCCCGGGAGCAGCACACACGCCACTGAGCTGGTCCTGAGGGAGGGTGAAAGGGAAAGGAGGGCAGCCCTAGGGGGGAGGGAAAGGGGGGGTGCGGGCTGCAGCCCCGCTCGGAGGCCAGCCCCAGCACCAGCATAAGCCGCCCGCTCCCGTCCAGGTCCGCAGACCACGCCCACCCGGGAAACAGCCCGCCCATTGGTGGGGACGGGCAGGCGGCCGAGGAGAGGAAGACCGGGAGGGGAGGACTCGCCGGCGGGAGAGGGGAAGCGGATGCCAGCCGCGGACTGAGGGGAGCCCGGCTGGGTCAAGAGGCGGCAGGGGCACACCTGGCCCTGGGCAGCTGTGGCCGGTGCGCCGGGGCAGGTGGCGCGGGCAGAGGGGTCTGGCCCGAGCAATCGAGCTGAACACACGCTGACTGGCGCCCTGGGGGGCTGTGACACGCCGACCGCCCTCCCGCAGCCGCCTCACCCCTTTCCCGATATCCCCTCACCTTGCACTTCCACAGCCAGAGGCCCCGGCCCCAGGCAGTAGCCAAAGGCCTACAGGGCGACAGAGCTGAGAAGCCATTGGGGCCGATCCCCGGCTCGGAGCTGGAGCTTCCAACCCGCGGTCCAGCTGGCAGCAACTGCGCATGCGCAGGAGGGCCAGCGATCCGCTCTGGGTCCTGAGAGGGAAGGGGAACCGAGGGAGGGAGAATAGGGGAGGAGGAGGGGAGGCGGGGAAAAGTGGAGGGAGACACATGGACAGGAGGAGCAGAGGGAAGGCAGTTATCTGGAATTGGGAGGGGAGTAACAGAGATGGGGAGAAAGCGTTTTACCTCTTGTGGCACCCCGAAGGAGGCAGCAGTCCTGCCTATACACCCTTCTCTTACCCGTTATTGCCCACAGATCATATTTTACGTCCCTGGCCCAGCCCTCCAGCTAAGGTCTCTGCAGAAACCCTACGGGTATCATACCCGTTGCCCCCACAAGGAGCTAGGTTTACTGTTGCTCAGGGAACCAAGCACCCGCAGGTGTTGTTTCTCAGAACTACCTTGGGAAGAGTACATATTCCCCTTTTACACGCTGGGAAACAGGCAGGCACGATCTCTGCCTTAGCTCCACTGTCCCAAATGTTGGGCTGGCAGGGAGCGGGAGGTAAAATGTCAGAGCCCCAGAAGGAGCAGACTGCCTGAGTGTTGGTGTAGAGTCCCCATCCCTCCTGGGTAAACCACACCCCAACCTCGGGGAATAATCAAGGGCTCACCGTAGGCCCCTGTGTGTGGGAGAGCTGCCCTCAGTCCCAGTGTCCAACTTGCTAGGTAGGTAGAAGTGTTATTGAGTCCAAATTCATTCTCCTCAGTGCAGGACAGGCCAGTAAGTTGGGAGACCAAGTGTTGGGGCATGGAATAGCAAGTTTCTGTAGACCTAGATGGCAAACTAATGTCCTGGAAAACCATCTCCCCAAGTCACAATTCAGGCTGCTTTCCTATGTGCTTGGTTTTTGCAAACTTCTTGGTGTAGGAATTCCTTCTTGTTAGAATCCTTTGTTCTTGCAGCTATCTCCCTGGGTCAGATCCCTGTAAACCTCCAACAAAACAAACGTTATTTTCTATTCTGCAACGTGTTATCTTTATATGATTGGAAAAGTGTTAAATACCCTTAAAGGTCAGAGCCTTCAGAATAGGCTCTCCTGTATATTTTAGGCTCTAGGCAACATTGTTTTACAAGCAAGAAGAAGCCTAGGAGACAGAGCACAGGGTTAAAGTCAAAGGAACAGATCTAATATGGAGTCAGATTTCTTCTTTTCTATTACTGTGGCAGAAGCCACTTGAGGATTTAAATCCCTTAAAGTTAAAAATAAGTAAAACTTTAAAGGAATTTACATACATTGGTGGGAACTTGCATAGCATATCTGGAAAAGCACACAAAGGATTGTAAACATTGGCATCTCCAGGGAGGCATGTAAGAACAGAGGATGAGGGAAAACTTCTTTCACTTGAGTATTTTTTGCTCTGTTTGAATTTTTTTAACCATATGCATATATTTCTTTTTCAGTTAAAATAAATGTGTAATGGAGCAAAGGAGTAACTAGCTCAGCAAATACAGCAGCCATAGACTCACTGAGTCATCATTTTCGATTTAAGCCAGGAAGCATTGATTGTCTCTCTCCTATGTGCCCAGTGCTGTTTTAAAACTCTTTTATATATTTTTTTAATAAAATAATAACATGCTATCCCTCACCCCTGCTCAGGGCTGGTGGGAAACCAACTGAGTTTTTATTGAGTTGTTTTCCAAGGAGTAGAGATGAGTTATAAACAGAACACAACTTCAGGGCAAAACAGGCGGACTGGTTTTCCAGCAGGCCAGATAGCGATGACGGGTTTTCAATAGAGGCGCACAGAGGCTGAGAGAGAAAGCCTCCAGGACCCTACAGAAAGCTGCCCACAGTGCCTTCTCCATGGCACTACTGAAATAGGAAAGAACAAATCTGACTCCATATTAGATCTGTTCCTTTGACTTTAAACCTGTGCCCTGTTTCCTAGGCTTAGTCTTGCTGTTTCTGCACCTTTTGTGAAACAATGTTGCCTAGATCCTGAAATATACAGGAGACCCTATTCTCAAGGCTCTGACTTTGAAGGATATTATCACTTTTCCATTCGTATAAAGATAACAAGATACAGAATAGAAAATAACATTTGCTTGTTGGAGGTTTACACGGATCTGACCCAGGTGAAGAGCTGCAAGAACAAAGGATTCTAACAACAAAGAATTCATACACCAAGTTTGCAACAACCAAGCATTCCCGCTTCCCCTTTTTAATATAAGAAGAGCCTGAATTCTGACTTGGGATGATGGTTCTCCAGGACATTGGTCTACCATCTTCTCCGCTGGCTTTACAAATTAAAGCCGCTATTTCTTGCCCCAAATCCTTGTCTCCTGATGTGTTGGCCTATAATGCACGAGTAGAACAAGCGTGGACTCGGAAACACAAACATACATTGAAAGTACGCATTTGGTATATTAAATGACCTGCTTCCACTCGTATTCCTGAGGTTTTCTTCTCTTGACCACTCCTACTATATTTATGAAAAACCTGTCATGTGGACACATTTCCTTCTCTAGCCACTACCCTTCCATGTAAAAACTGATGCCAAGAAGGCAATGGAAGTTGCTAGAAGGTATTACCTGGCCAAAAAAGAGCAGAAGTGGGTTCTGGCTGATGTTCAGGAGCAGGCCGTGGCACCTGACAAGATGTCATAAGTACGGATAGACAGCTGGGCACCAAAGGAGAAGCTTCTAAACTTCCATGAGGGAATTGTTGGATAGGAAGGAACAGTCCCAGACTATAGCTCTGATCCCACCACGAGCTTCCTGGGCAAGGCTGGGCAAGTCATTTAAATTCTCTAGACCCTTGCTGTCCAACACGGGAGCCACCAGCCACATGCAGGTTTATGATGTTATTCTGTAGCCAGACAGAATTATAAATAAACACTTTATTGCAAAGGGTCAGCAGGTATAATATTTAAAAACATTATTGGTTATCTTGCCCTAACAAGTTATTTTTGTATGTCTAGCTTTCTGTGGGTTGTAATGCCTGCAACTAATGTTTCCCTTACAGTGAGGTATTTTGAAATTATAAGTTACTGGACACAGTACACTCATATCACAGTTGAAAAAAAACTGATCTAAATAAGCAAGGTGATCTGACTTAGTAGTTATGAGCAGGGGCTCTGGGGCCAGCCTGCATAAGTATTAATTCTCACTCTCCCTCCAGGGAGTTCTGTGTGAATCTTGGACAAATTATTGTTGCTGTTGTTGTTGTTGTTGTCATTGTCATTGTTATTATTTGTGCCTCTTTTTCCTTACCTTTTAAATAGCGAGGAAAATGTAGACTCTATCCCCTACAGTGTTGGCAGGATTAAATGAGTAAACGTCTGTGCTGCCCACTTCCCTGGGTTTCAGCATTCTCCAGGCAATCAGTGCCAAACGCAGTGGCATTCTCCACTGTCTTCGTCAGTCTGGGATTCTGTAACAAATTACCGTGTGTCGGGTGGCTTAAACAACCAGCATATTCCTTATGGTTTGGAGGCTGAGGCTTTCAAGGTCAATGTATCTGGGAGAGGATTGCCAGCTCGAAGATGGCTGTCTTCCCACTATCTTCATGGCCCAGAGAGGAGAGAGAAGCAAGCACTTTGGGGCCCTGTATAAGAACACTAATACCATTCATGAGGGCAATACTCTCATGACCTCATTTTATCCTACTAATCACCTCCCAAAGGCCCCGCATCCTTATATCATCAACCTGGGAGATGAGGTTTCGACATATGGATTTTGAGGGGATGCATTCAGTCCACACATCGGCTAACTCTCCCAAACATGCAGTCATCAAACCTGTAGCTAATTTCAAAATAATGTTTATATCTCTCTGCCCATTTCCATTCCTACATCTACTAACACTGAAGCCCTGCTACATTTTATTTCTTATTTTCCTTGTAGAGGTTTAATTGATTCCTCTAACTCCAAGGATTCGCTCACTCCAGTCTGCTTGACAGCCCTGCCAGGTAGGACTTCCTTAAAACACCTTCCCACTTCACCTGGTTGTTTTTTAGGTGTAAATGTCAGAATTCTCTCCACACCCCATCCTAGACCTTTAATCCCTTACACTACCGCTCACTATGTTATTTTCCTATTACCACTGTAACAAATTCCATTAAGCTTAATAGCTTAAACCAGCACAGACTTATCAGCTTATGGCTGTGGATGTCAGAGATCCAACACAGTTCTCATTGGGGTAAATTCAAGATACCAGCAGGGTTCCTTCCTTCTAGAGGGTCTAGAAGAGAATGTTTCCTTTTTTTTTTTTCCAGTTTACAGAGGTCACCCACCTTCCTTAGCTTGTGCCCCTCAACTTCCTCCATTTTCATGGTCAGCAGCCTTTCTGAACATTGCTCCATCGCTACACCTCCCTCTGATTTTAAACTCAGCTGGGAAATATCCTCCAATTTAAGGACCCCTGTGATTACATTCAGCCCACCTGGACAATCCAGACTACTCACCCTATTGTCTCATCTCAGGATCCCCTTGTCCCATCCCACTCAGGCAGTATGTATGTGGCTGTGACATTCACCTTGTGTAACATTTCCTCATGAGCAATTTATGGTTCAAGGCACTTATAAGTGACTTTTTGTTTTTCTTCCTTATCCTTTCTACATTCAGTTTGTCTGGTGAGATTATATGAATCCTTTTTATTTGTGCCCCTGCACTAATCTATAATAATGTATCATGGGTTTAAAGGCTAACTAATAGACAATTTAGGAGACAGAAATCCTCTAAGATTTTTAATCCTAAAATATCTGTCATCCCTTTTGCCATGTACAGTAACATGTCACAGGTGGCTACCCTGTGGCCGGGGAGGGACATGATTCTGCCATCACACTCCCCTCATTCTTACCAATGTGCTGATCAACTAACCAAGGATCTATGCTCTCCAACTCACTCACTTCCTCCTCCTTTGCATTGACTATCCTGTTCCCACCGCTTCCTTCATTCACCACATCAGGATTTCATGACCACATTCTCCCCTAAATGAAATGGGTATCTTGCATCTAATGCCTGACAGCTGTTCTTATTGTACATGCACACACTGACCTACACATAATCCCGTCCATCTCTTTATTTTCCTAGAATCTTCCAGAAGAATCAGTTCCATGATGATAATGATGATACTGACAATGATGACAGGGGCCTCTCAAGGATTCTGATAAAGAGGGAATCGATAAAGGGAGGGAATCATTGCAAAATTGCCCCAGAAACAGGCTTAAAGGTAAATAACTCTTATAGTGTTTAATGAAATTGACTAATATTTAACTATTTTTAAGACTTTATATCACTGAATTTAAAATTTTAACGGGAATTTTCATTCACCACTAACCAAGATTCAACTCTGGGACCAAAATCTAAGGATTTCTGTCTTCTAAAAAAGTGTCCACTAGCCTTTTAAACACGTGATCCTTTTAAAAAGTTTAGTGCTGGGCTGAAAATAAGCAGGATTCATATAATCTCACGAGACACAGTGAATGTGGAAAGACTAAGAAATAAAAATAAAAAGCCATTCATAACGTCTTGAACTTTACGTTGCTCACAGGGGAAAATGTTTGCCAATGTGTGTGTCACATCAACATGACGACTGAGTGGGATGGGGAAGCTGATCTTCCTCATCAGTCATTTATGCTGATTTGTTAGATGCCAAAACAGTTTCCTCATTGAAATTGCTTCTAACAAGTATGGAAGAATTTAGGTTCTACCAAAAGCAGGCTGAACATTTTCCCCTGCTTTCAGGTCTCTGGACTGAATGTCCCCACAAGAAGGACATGATTATGTTTCATAGGGAAGTCTTCCTGAGAAGCAACAGGCTTTTCTAGGGCAGAACTGCAGGGCCCCCCATGGAGGGCTGGAGGAGGTCTAGAGGGGACACTGGAAAAATAGCAGGAGTGAATTCAGATACTGCTGCTCAGGTCGCCAAAGACAGCATTGCTATCTCTAAGGATATGACATTCTCCCAAATTTTCCATGAGTGAAGGAGCCTGTGAACACTAAGCAGGTTGTTAAGACACAGCAGCACATAATTTGCGTGACAACACAATTAGAGTATGATTTGATATTTGCAAAATAACTAGCCCATTGTTCTTTGAAACTGCAGCAGTAGCAATAGAAATAAAAAAGACTGAGCCGTCTTGGAGACAACAATCAATAAACAATTCTAAATCTGCAGAATTCCTTGACAATATTCAAGCAATGAGCTAGATGTGTGCTGCAGATACCTCTTACTGCAGGGCTCACTCCTGCAAAGCATAGAACTAGTTTCTCAGCACACAGAGGGAACCAAGTCAAGATTCCTAATCTTTTGAGATTTACTAAATGGCTGGAAAGATCAGACAAGTACATACAGGCAAATATGATTAAATGGAATCAAATAATATCAAATGTGATTTGAGCACAGACGAAAGAGAAATTCCTTTCACCTGGGATCTAGAGAGACTTCTTCAGAAAATGTGGCTCTGGAGACGGCCAAAGACATGGGTGGAATTTTGGCAGAACAGGATGTAAGGAATTTAAAAACTTATTCTATAATTCATATAAAAATTCAAAGGATCCCAAAAATCCAAAACAACTTTGAACAAGAAAAACAATGTTGGAAGACTTGCACTATCTGATTTTCAAACTTTTTTTTTATAAAGCTACAGTAATCAGAAATTAGGGTGTTGGTGTAAAACAGGAAAATAGAATAATGGAACACAATAGAATGTTCAGAACTAAACCAAGACTTATACAGACAATTGATTCTCAAAAAGGATGCTGTGGAGAAAGGATCTTTTCAGCATGTAGTGCTGGAACAATTAGATAGTGATACGCAAAAAAAAAAAATGAACTTTGATTCACACCTCACAAAATATACAAAATTTACCTCAAAATGGATCATAGATCTTAATAGGAAATCTAAAACTAAAAAACAGCTAGGAGAACAAGCATAGGCTTAAGCTTTATGGCCTTGGGTTTGGCAAATTTTTCTTTGCTATGACACCAAAAGTATCATCTATTTTAAAAAGAAACTGATAGAGTGAACTTTATGAACATGAAGACTCTTCAATGCTCTTCTAAACACTGCTAAGCAAATGAAAAGACAAGCCATAGACAGAAGCTATTTGCAGATCATATATCTGATAATGGTCTCTCTTTGTATCTGATCCAGAATAAAGAGGTCTCAAAATTCAATAATAATTCAAACACCTGAATGAATGAGGCCAGAAAACACACTTCAGTAAAGATATCCAGATGGATAATAAGCATATGAAAAGATGCTGATTAAAGGTGTCATTAATGATTAGAGAAATACTTTTAAAAACCACAGTGAGATACTAGTTCACATACATACTAGAATGAATACAGTTAGAAAGACTGACCTTACAAGGTGCTGGCAAGGAAGTAGAGCAACCAGAACTGATACACACCACGAGGAATTTACAATAGTACAACCATTTTGGAAAAGTCTTTAACAGATTCTTTTAAAAAGGTAAACACCTATGTACCATATAATCCAGACATTCCTCATCTGGTGCTTTAGAAAGGAAAAGCATATGTCCATACAAAGACTTATAACCAAATATTCACTGCTATTTTATTTATAATAGCACAAGTTGTAAATAACCCATGCATCCATCAAGAAGTAAATGCAGAAAGAAATGATGGTCTATACAAACACTGCTCACAATAAACTCTTCAGTAAAAACTCAGCACTAAACAATACTCTACTATAAGACAAATAAGCTATTAATACAGCAACACAGATGATTCTCAAAATAATTACACTGAATGAAAGAAGTCAGACAACATAGAGTAGATACTGCATGAATCCATTCATATAAGGATCTTGAAAATGCAAACCAATATGTTGTGATAGAAAGCAGATCAATGGTTCCCAGGGGAAGAGACAGGGAGGGAGGGAGGGACAAAAAAAGTCAGGAGAGAAGCTTTGTGGGTGATGGGTATGTTCACTGTCTTGAGTGTGGTCATGGTTCCTTGGGGATATTCTTACGTCAAAACATATTAAGCTGTACACTTTAAACGTGTGAAAATTATTTTGCCAAGTATACCTCAAAGCTGTTTTAAGAAAAAAGGCACTTTAGTCCTGATCCACCTCAGCGCCTGATTGGAGTGACATGATCAGTCCCTCACACTGTCTGCCTAACGGGAAGGTAGAAAAGCTCTCACAGAAGATAACATGGATTTTTCATTTGCAATGTCTGCCATGTAATAAAGAATTTCTAGACATGCAACATGTCCAGACTATATGACAGATAACATGAGAATAAGGAGCATTAGACAAAGGATGCAAACCCCAGGTGATGTAGGCATCAGAGTTACCAATAAAGGCTATAAAATACTTTTAATATATTCAAGAAAATAAGGAAATGATGGGAGAATAGATAACAGGGTAGAGACTTTCACCAGAGAAATATACTGGAATGTATTTTTAGGAAAAATCAAACTGATACTCTAGAACTGAAGCTTTCAGCTCTGGAAACAGGTAAACAGAGCTAATTAGGATCCCTTTTAAGTAAAACTTTCAGTAATTCTGGGTAAAATATAACAACAAAGTAACACAGAGCTAACTATGGAAAGAGAAGTTCCCTGATGACAATACAAAGAGGACACTTAAAGCCCAGAGTGGTCATCTTGTGAGCTGATGCCACCGCACCCTGGAGGGAAGGGGTTTTCATCTGCACATAAATAAGGATACAATGTCCATGTAGGAAAAAGGGTCCATACCAGATGTAGAAGACTCTTCCTCTATATCTATATAGTCAGAGACAGAGATGTAAAGTGGCAGCAGAGGTCACAGTGACACAGGGCCCTGGGCCAAGGAGTGTGAGCACCTCTGCAAGCTGGGAAAGGTAGGATGATGAATCCCTCCCAAGAGCCTAGGTGTGGAACTTAGCCTTGGCCACTCCTTGGTTTTAGCCCACTGACATTGACTTTGCACTACTGCACCCTAGAACAGTGAGAAGATGAATGTGTATTGCTTTAAGCCACTGAGTCTGTGGTCCTTTGTTACAACAGCAATAGGAAAGGAACTCAGGAACCAATATGAACTTGAACCACAGGCTGCCTTCTGTGCTGGCAGGGAGTCCTTTGTCTCTGATCCTGGGGGAGTGTCCTGTCCTCTGGCAGCATCCACAAACTACCTCATGCTAACTTGGCAGTTTGCAGAGGGTTAAATCTTATCCCTGCACAGTTCTTGATATTTAGTTAATAAAAATGATGGTGCCATCATGGGTATTTTTCCATCTTTTAAATACCCTTCAGTCTTCTAATAAAGCTACTTCTAATTAAGAGACCATGTAAATAGTTTTCAATCTTCATAATAAATAACTGTGGTTTTATCTGGTTACTTAAATTATGAATAATAATGTTCACATTTGTAAAAGTTATTAAAATCAACATTGTTTAATGAAAATATCATTTCTTTTCACATGAACATGTATTAACTACAAGAAATGTTCCATGCTTTCTTCTACGATTTACTGTTAGAGCCTTAAAGAATAATATTTTCCTCAAAAGATATTACGGCAAAGGGATTTCTTTTGGTGGAACTGTTCCGGCATCAAATCTGGTGCATGTCTCAGGCCACTGGCAACATAGAGATGATAGAAATTAGGAGGCATTATAAACACAGAATCATTTTTAAAGGAATTAAAAAAACTGGATGTGTGTAAACAAAGAATCAGGGAATATTCTGGTGAAATAAATGTATTTTTCAGCTTAAGCAAGACATGGGGTGAATAAATCTGAAATGAAAAAACCACCCAGAGATTAGCAGCGAGTCATGCATGCAGTGTGAATGATCAAAACCAAGTTGTTTCCAAACCAGTGTGCAGGCTTGATGCCTTCATGAATCAAATCTGTGTGGCACCAGGCCACCTCGAATACATGTTGATGAGGTATTTATAAGCCCTTCACCATCCCAAATCAAAGCCCACGCACGAGCCACAAGACCATCACCTACACATTTGGAAAACACACAACATGGTGAATAGCACTTTTCTTGTTCAGTAGCCGGTGGCAGCGAACTGTCAGCAGACAGAGATACAGGGACACAGAGGCACCTCCCCTCACTCAGCTGATAAACTTCCGTGCATCCCTGGGGACAGGATTGTCATAAAATGCACCATGGATTGATCCTCCTCCTAGGAAAGGAACCGTAGTGCTGTCATTAGGTTTGAGCAGGGGTGGGTGGAGGATCTCAGAAGAGTTGTTTCAGCACACCAATAGAATTCTTGGCCACCGTGACCACGAAAGACAAGTCCCCTGCCATCCCGGTAGGCACTTGGGCTCCTGACAAAAGCTGGGCTCAGTAAAGGGTTGAGTAGAAGGCACAGACCTGAGGGATGCCCCAGCAATAGGCAGGAGGTAGGGCCTGGTTTATACTGCTCTGGGTGTATCCCAGACTCATCCGAATACGAAATCAGAAATTTGCAAAACAGCAGAGCTGGGGTGGATCATCTACTCCAGACTCCTCACCTTACAGTTAAAAGGGTGGCAACCCTGACAGGCAAAGCAACGTGCTAAAGGCAGAGCGTGGAAGTGGCAGTGCCAGATGAAACGCAGCGTGCAACCCCCGTTCAAGGCCGCTGACTCTGACGACGGGGCCAAGGTTTCCAATGAGGAGAATAAGACAGTGTAAATACTTTGTTCCCCCTAAAACCCCAAATGTTTTTTAAAGGCACAAAAACTCACCTTAACTAGATCTCTTCTGAGGGGGCTCTCTTCTGCTTCTTCGTCTTTCTGTCTCCATTTCCCTCTCTCAGACACAAACACATTCAGTTTTGTGAAAGGGGACTTCCTTCCATACAAAGACAGACTTCACATCTTCAGAAAGATACCTGAGAAAGCACGTTTCTCAATTCAAGTCTTTGTGTGAGTTCTGGGCAACTGGCTTATTTTCTAGAACAATCGGTAGTTACAAAATCAGGAAATCATCTTCCACAAAGGCAGAGTTCTGGTCCGTGTTGATAAAGTTGGGGATGTCACATTTCATGAGTCTGTTCGGCTCCTCCTCTGGCCACCTGCTGCATCTGATGGCTTCCTGGAGCCGAATAACACTGTAAAGGGCTATGGTAGGGATACCAGCTTTGGCCTTGTCCAAGTGGTCCACTTCATTGATGTAGCAGTGAAAGAGGGACCTAGATTCGTCATTGCACTGCCAGAGAACACCTTGGGCAGCAGCGGTCTTCCAAAGTCTGACACAAAGCTGTTGAGTCTAAATCTCTTCTCGGGAGACTCTGCATTGCTACAAAGAAAACCAAAATAAAATATCGTTCACAGTGTAGCTCGGTGACCTGAAGAATCATAGTTTTTGCCATCTACTGAGAGTAAATCCCTGCACAGAGCATGCTGACATGCACTGGAATTGAAAGACATCACTTCTGAACACATAAAATTAAACTCAAGGCAAAAGTCTAAAGTGAGGGCCCATGGACCATCCTAAAAAGACATCGTTCCCTGAGAATCCTCAATATTGGTGCCTCGCACACCAGTGTTTCTCCGTGGGACACTCAGATCTCTTCATCAGGATTCGTTAAAGTGCTTCTTAAAATGCAGAATCCTGGGGTGCACACCCTCAGAGTCTCCAGAGGTAGCGACTGGTAGTCTGTATTTTCATAGCCACCAGGATAACTAAACATGCTCAGGTTTAGCACCGCAGTCTACATCGGGTCACCTGAGCATCGACAATTCTGTCTCACGGGATGGGGGGTGCCATGTGTGTCAGGGTGCTGTCCTACCCATGTGTCTCCCCTGATTCTCAGAACTGACAGTGCTGCCCCATTGGGCACGAAATACCACCGTTTCACAATGCATACGCAGGGCGCCCGACTGAAAAACAATCAGTGATAGGAGAGGGGACAAAACTCAGCTTCCTGTTACCTTGTTTCACTTACTGTGGGACGAGTGATCAATTCAAGGGTAATAAATCAGTGAATGAGTGAATAACATGACTCGCGTTAGTCCCACGAGTGCCTGGAAGAGCAAGCCTGGGCACATTGAGAACCATAACAGCCCATCTACTTAAATGTCATCCTCCACAGATCTATGTAAAGGTTACTTCCACCCAGGCAGTGACTCCAGAAGGGCAAGAATCATGTATGAACACACTCTCAAATCCAGAACAGAACCTGACAACAATTAGGCTCTGGAGTCTGTGTTTAGCGAGTGTGGAATCTCAGTGATTCCAGCTCTTACACCTTGCCTTCCCATCCCACCACACACGATATGGCCCTTATGTCCAGTTCTCCCGGGGCTGGGGCCACAGAACCCATTTATAGGACTGGAAGAATCTGATCATTTAAACCATCCCCCAGATTATCATCAAGAGTCACCTGCATTTCAGGGATCAGTAATCCCAGAAGCTTTGCAGTTCAGGCAGCTGAGGGATTTTTATATCAGCTCTGTCTTCTACTGTGACTGCCTGGGTGACATCAGACAAGGAATTCTGAAAAGCCTGAACTTTTCCTTTCAGGAATAATCTAATTAACAAATCTCGTTGACCACTCAACAAATGTGATGTGAAGATCAATGATTTTACACAGGAGTACAACATTCACTAGGTCGTGGATTTAGAATCAGAGGAAAATCATTTTAGAAAGATTGACAGAATGTAGCTTTAATGCGAATTTAAGTATTCTTACCTTTCAGTAAATCATCTTCCCCTACTTATCACTTCACCCAAGTTTAAAAGATGTCTGAGAACAGGGATGAGTGTGCCAGCAATCTGAGACCCAATAACCTAAAATGTCACCTAGGAAAAAGAGGGGAGTAACACATTTTTAAAAAGCATGGCAAGGATGGCGGGGCCATCCCCAACCCCAGACTAAGAAGCTCTGAGTAATAGCTTTCCTGCCTGCCTGGGGCATCAGCTGATGTGAAAATCCACCCAGAAACCTCACTGTCCAGCAGCTCTTCCATAACACAGGCTACACTTTCTCAGAATTAAGAATTGCGTCCAGTAACCACTTCGCTGAAGAATAAAGACAAAGGAGAACAAGAGAGTTCTGCCCCTCCCAAGGGAGAGCCCAGACCTCGGGCTGCATGCACTGCGCCCACCTCCCTGGAGAAGAATAAACTGGAGAAGGGCGTTCTGCGAAACTGGGGCAGCAAAGGTTGAGATGGGAACAAATTGACCAGCTGGCCAGGGACAGCCCCCTCCGTCGCTGCCTTGGCGGCTGCCTCAGCCCTCTCAGCCCATCCTGCCCACCTCTGGTGGCTAAGCTGTCAGGGAAATTGCTTTGCGATCTGGAGCAACAGAGGCTGCCCACAGGCCAATCTGCGGAAAAGATGGGCGCTAAACCCCCAGCTCCCGAGTGACAGGCTCCATACCCCCGCCAACACCCCGACGCCCCCGCACCCTACCGCAACCCCGGGGAAATATGACCCGAAGAAGTGTGACCTGGGAACGAGGGGCAGCAGAGGCCGCCCCCACGTCAGGCCTGCAGAGAGATTGGAGCTTATCCTCCAGCTCTCCAGGGGCAGCCCCTGTCCTCTCCACCTCCTGATCTCACCGCGCCCACCTTCCAGGAGCAATCAGACCAGGTGTGGGGTGTCAGGCGAATCTTGCGCCAGAGAGGACGTCCCCAGGCCAGGTCAGGGGAGAGGAGAAGAAGTGGCCCCATTAGGCGGGGCAGCCGGCCGTCGCAACTGCCTCTGCCCCTTGACCGCATCGGGCCCGTCTCCCAGGAGCAAGCTGACCTGGAGACGGGCATCCGGCTTCTTGGGCAGCAGAGGACGCCCCCAGGATTGGTCACGGGGAAGAGGAGAGCAAATTGACAGGCTCCGCGCTGCAGGTCTTCTACCCCCGCCATCGCCACCCCCGCACCTTAAAGGCACCGCCCAGGGCGCCCCTCCCCCAGCAGGCTGAGTGGGACAGGTGCGTCTGGTGACCTGGGGCAGGAGAGGCCACTCCCACACCAGGCCATCGGGGAGACGGGAGCCAATCCACCAGCTCCCCAAGGCAGCCCCTACCCCCGCAGCAGCCACCACTCTTGCCCATGACCTCACAGTGGCCTCCTCTAGGGAGCAGGCTGACCTGGAGATGGACGTCCGACGAACTTGGGACAACAGGGACCGCCCCCAGGGCAAACCATGGGGGGAAGTGGGAGCAAATGGACAAGTTCCATGGGAAAACCTGCCGCTGCTGCCACCACCCCCAAAGTACCAAGTCCAACTCCCGGGGTCAGGCCGACTAGGATACACGCGTCTCATAACACAGGGCAACAGCGACCGCCCCCAGGACAAGACGCGGGGAAGATGGGAGCAAATGGTCCGCTCCCCCGCTGCAGGCCCCCGACCACCGCCACCCCTGCACCCTGACTACCCTGCCTCCCGCCCCCAGCAGGCAAAGTGGGACAGGGGTGTCCCGGGACCTGGAGCAGCAGAGGCCGCCTTCAGGCCACGCGGTGCAGACATGGAGCTAATCCACAGTCTCCTCCGGGGCAGCCTCCCTATGCCTGCAGCCACCACCTTACCAGCCCCCTGACCGCACCGCACCCATCTCCCAGGAGCAAGCTCACCTGGAGTCGGACCTGAGGCAAATCTCCGGCGGCAGACGTCGCCCCCAAGCCAGGCCGTGGGGGAGAGAAGAAATGGAGCAACTCCCTGGAACACATCCCCTGCCCCTGCCGCCTCCGCCGCCGCCTCCCAGGAGCAAGATCATCTGGAGACCCGCGTCCCGCCTCTAGGGCAGCAGAAGCCGCCCCTGGCTCCGCCTCTGGGGAGAGCGGAGCGAATTGATCGGCTCCCCCGCGGCAGCCTCCCTCCCCCCGTGGGTCCCGCACCTTAACGGCCCCGCCCCCACTCCGCACTCAGCAAGCTGAGTGGGACAGGAGTGTCCGGCGACCTGGGGAAGAAGAGGCCGCTCCCAGGCCCAGCAGCCGGGACAAGGCAGCTATTCCACCCGTTCACCAGGGGTAGACCCGCTCCGCCCCTCTGCCGCTGCCACTGCCTTCTGACCTAACCGCCCCACCTACCAGGAGCAAGCTTACCTGGAGTGCAACATCTGGCGAATCTCCGGCGGCCAAGCCCCACCCCAGGCCAGGCTGCAGGGAAGAGAAGAAATCGATCGGCTTGCCCGGGCAGCCTCCCAACCGCCACCGCCGCCGCCGCAGCCCAAAAGCATTGCAATAGCCTACCGGGGTCAGGCTGACTGCAAGGATGTGCACTTGCCTTCTTATCCTGGCCAGGTCCCTGAGCACCTCCCTGCATCCCTACACTCCCTGCACCTCTGCACCCCTGCTACTCTCTGCAATTCTGCATCCCTCCACCCCCACATCCCCTGAAATGCCTGCGCCCTCCACAGCCCCTGCACCCCTGTCACCAGTTACACTTTTGCACTGCTTACACTCCTGCACCCCTGCATGTCCCACACACCACCTCTTGGGCCTTTGGCAGAGTCTCTGCTGTTAGACCAATGCACAGTGACTCACTCTTTGCCAGTATATGATGCATCAGTGGACGTCAGGGGTTGCCTGCAGGAAGGTACATGTTCCCGGTCACTAGCCTGGGCCACTAGGGTGATCTCTGTGAGGTCACCCAGGACGGGTTCAGAGATGCTGTTCTCTGGGAAGAGAGGAGTTGAAACCGGTCTTGAGGGCAGAGCTGTGCTCACCAGGCCGTCCACGCTTCATGTTTTACACAGGGCTTCGGAGAAGTGAAATGGATCCGGCCAAGTAATACCGGCCTGCTGTGAGCCCACCTCAGTCCTGGGCTCTGAGTCAGACCGACTGGCTCCCTCAATCAGGGCCCAGTTTGGGCACCTGAATGGTCCCTTTGAGGCATCCCAACAGTTCTCAGGATGAAGTCTGGCTGCTTCCACCCCATGGCCCTCCCTCCTACTGTGCTGGCCTCAGGAAGGTTCCTTATATGGGGAAGAAGGCAGCCCACACCCTACCCCACCCCTCACCTTTCTCTAACCCAGGCTGGTGCTCTCTCTGCCCCTCAGAGTCTGGGAAGCCATCCCTCTTCAGTTATGTCCCTTCTGAGATGGACTTGCTTCCACTCAATTCTAGGCGAGGATGCACCATGGAATGCACTGGGTAAGAGAACCAAAATAAATAATTTCTTCTGTGAGGTTGTCTGTTTATCTACTGGGGCTGGGCTGTGTGTAGTTTGCTACAGCTATTGGTGTGAGCGGCTAAAACAGCCTGTGTGTCCTTGTTTTCATCTCCCCGCTGTCTTTGGGTTTTCCCTAGACACTCCTGAGACGTTTACTTCTGTTAGTATTATTCCTGTTATTACACACGGGCCCTACTGACATGGAGGTAAGGTGTTGGGGGAGCGGGACAGAGCAGGGCATCTGCAGTCCTGTGATTAGTTCTCATTGAGCCTGTGCCCTGAGCTGTGACCTCCACAAGTGTGTCTCTTTCCCCCCACCCCAATTTGGGTGACACAGAAGGGATTTCCCTTCTCCCAGGTTGGTTAGGCTCTGGTAAAATAATTTCTCATTAAAAAAACAAACAAAAAACAACTTCCCCCAATGAAACAGAATGTTCTGGGTGTATTTCAATACAGTTATTTTCTCCTCTCCAGGCAGGAAGCATGAGGAGTTATCCTCTGACCTTCATTCTGAGAACAGGACACGGTCCTGGATGTAAAATACATGAAAAAGAGCATGGGGCCCCTCTGACTGGCCCCCTGGAGTTGTCACACTCTGATTTCCCCACACTGAGCCTCCTGCTGGCCTCAGGAACCTGTTAAATCTGCCTGCCCCCAGGGTTCTTACAAAAGCAGGTTCTGCCTTGGGAGCTGTGACTCTCCAAGCCTGCCCGCTGTTCCCTTTGCAACCTCTCTGGGTTGGAAGCAGCTTTCCCCCTCAGTCTTCTGGGATCTAAGAAGAGCAGTGGGTTTGCAGCTCCCTCAGATTTGGTGTTATTTTCAGGACAGGAGGAAGAACTTCTGAGCTCCACACGAGCTGGACCAGAGGCTGGAATCCTCCCTTCCTCTGCCACCGTGCAATCAGTGGCTGTGGTTCTAGCCGAGTTTCTGAAGATGTGGACTTAAACACACATATCCCAGCCCTCACAGGAGCACACAGTCCCATAAATCCCCCTAGTTTCCACTGGTAACTATGGAGCCGATGGGGACACGGGTTTCGGGACCACAGAGGCCTGACTGCACGACTTGCTCCGTGGCCTATTTACGTGGTTGCTCCGGGCCTTGTCTGAAGTGGCTTGTTTACCACACCTGGTACGTGGGAAACACAAAATAAGTACTAGAACCTTCACTTTTTCTCCCTCCAGGGCCTTCAAACGTAGAAAGTAATAAGTGAACTCAGACAGCCTAGTCACCACAATGAGGTCCGTCCAGCCTGGCTCTCCTGAGTGATGGGCACTGACTTGCACCTTAACTCGGAACAGTAGGGGAACTGCCTTCCTCTAACTGGGCCTCTCCCCACACCAGGCACGCCCGCAGCTCAGACGGGGCCAGCTCCCCAACTGAGGTGTGTGCTGGTGGCTTCAGTGTGACCTGGCCCTGCCGGGACATGAACCTGCAGTGAGTGAGGTGGAGGGTCGGGTGGAGGGGGGTCCCTTCTGGGGTGGCAGGGGGCCCGGTAGCACCCCTCCCAGCCTGGTGCCTGGGGCTCCCTAACACCTCCTACAGCTCCTGGGTTGGCTCCGGTCCTGGCCACTCCACACACCCTCCCAGTATCTTTTCATTATGACCCTTTTCTGCTTTTATCAGCGAGAAGTGGCTTCTGTTGCTTGTTCAGTGAAACAGTACATCGGGAAACCAGACTACTTCTAACATCAGTAAAATACCAACCTCGGTCAGCTCGCCGGGCAGGCCGTGCAGCACAAAGGCCTGAACAGGGCTGTGCGAACGGCTTACGTGAAGGGTCCTCAGCATCTGTCTTCAGAGATACAGAAGCTGATGGTTCAGGTAAAACCTCAGGGTGGGATTGAGGAATCCAAAGCTGGTTGGTTTCAAAGGCTAACTGGTCAGACCAGACCCCTGAGCTGTGGTCAGAAGCCTGGCTCAACGTCACGCAGACTCAGCGCCCTAAGTGCCGGGTGGGGCCGGTGCTGTTCCCTTTGCAGGCTCTCGTTGGGGATTCACTGTAGCCCCTTAAATACAGCAGAAATTCCAGCCCCATTAGCCCCCACCCTGAGTGTTCCATGACACAAATCCCGGGAGTGTTTAATTTTCATCTTTGTTTAGGAGGATGAAGGTGGTTCAAGAGAAGACATAAATTCACACTTAGTGACACAAGGTCACAGCCAGTACTTCCTCCACGGAGAGCTATGTGCTCCCACAGTGGTGGCTGGGGGCTGGGCAGAGACCCTCTGCTGGTCCCAGAGGGACTCGCTCATCTGGCCACAACTCATGGGTTGGACAGAAGATCCAGAGGGTGACAGAGCATCTTTCCTGGGAATTTGGAACTGACACATAGAAATCAAGTTCACTCATCTGGAGTTTGGCGGAGGGGAGGGGCGGTGGTTGGAAATCAAATGAAACCAGAGCATGAGAGAAACTTAGAAGTGAAAGAGCGAGAGACAGAGAGACTGAGCTTGTGAGAGCAAATAGTCAGAAAGAAGGCAAACAATCAGGGGACAGAAGAATTCCAGCTCCTGACTGTGTAGTCTGTCCCAGCCCATCAATGACCCCGCGAGATGTTTAATAACATTCCAGTTTTGCAGATTAGGAAACAGGCTGAAAGAGGTGGGGGCTGGGTTTGGGTGCACAGTTAATTCAATTGCCACTGGACCCCACACTTCCCATTGCCTGAAGGCACCCTAATCCTCACTGGGACCCCTGTGGTCCCCTGACAGCCCAGCACCCTGATCAAAGGGACCCTGCGGGAGTGGGAACCCCTCTTGAGTGTGGAGAGTTCCCTGCCCCGAGATGCCATGCATCAGCAAGCTCCCGCTCACCCCAGGTTAACATCAGCCCAGCTGTACAGTCTCCCAACCCGCTTCCCTCCCTGCCAGGCACCCCCATCCTTACCACCGAGTGTACTGCAGGAATTCAGGCACAGGGATGCCCAAATCAACACGAGCCCATCGGCAATAGAAAAAGCAGACTCCCAGGCCCACCTGGGTTGCGAGGGGACAGAAGGTGTCCTCAACTTTCATGTGTCTAAGACAATCTTCTTCAGCTGGAGGTTCTAGAGAAAAATAAAAGGTCCAAAACATAGTTCGGTGAGGAATTCCTCCAAGGACCTGACTCCAGTGTCTACAACCATGTGTACCTACCCCCGGAATTGGGGTGAAGGTGGATTATTGATCAGCACAACCCCTGGTGGCCCAGCTCCTTGGCTTGGCTGCCCAGAGGGGGCTGGGGGAATGGGTAAGGCCAGGGCACTCAGGAAAAGCACAGAGGACCTGACCTCTCCCTTCTGCACTCGTAAACCCTTCCCCAAATCTCAAGGCATTGGACAGAGATCCGCCACAATAATGAGATGCTCCCATCTCTTCACTCACTCCTGTCGGTTCACTTACATGCTGAGCATCCACTGGGTCCCAGGACAAGACACATAGGATGGCTGATGGGACAGGCTTGGTCCTTCCCCCTGGAACCTGTTCAATCTGATCAAAGAATGATCACTTATAAAGAGTTTCTCAAAATTATACAGAGACCAAAGACCAACTGCAGAGTGAACCAAATTTAAAAATATATATGAAGATCCCCCAGTCTCCCCGCCTAAGGTTAACAGCATAAAGCAAAAAGTTCTTGCCTTTAATCAGCAGGGAAGTTGTCACCCCCTCTCAGGTGGAAAGGAGAGTTATTCTTTGAGCACGTCACAGAAGTGCTCCATCGGATTGGACCAGGGCATCTACATTCATTCAGCAAATGTGTATAAGCTCCTACTACATACGGGAATCTCCTAACTAGACCGTTCCCAAGGCTCTCGGGCTTTATCAGTCAACAAAATAGACATGACTCCCCATCACTGGGGGCTCAGAATTTTAGCAGAGGAAACAGGCAGCATGTTGGGGTAGCAAGAGTTTGGATAAATTTTTAAAAAAGAGTGATATGAGCAAACTCGGGTGATGGCGGTGGGGTGGGAGGCAGGCAGGAGAGAATAAGGCAATCCTGGCAGATCTCACGGAGTAATGAACTTGAAGCAGAATAGATCCGGAGGAAGAAGGAAGAGCCGGAGCCAGAGGCCCCCAGAGTGAGGGGGAGAGTGTGGGCAGAGAGGCAGAGCACGCCGGGTCCTGAGGCCTTTGTGACGACTTTGGCTCCTAATGACATGGTGACCCGTTTAGTGAGTTTTGAGGGGAGGGGTGATGTAGTCCAACTTATGCTTTTGTGTTTGTGTTTTTTGGGGGGAAGTAATTTATTTATTTTAATGAATGTGCTGGTGATTGAACCCAGGATCTCAAGCATGCTAAGCATGCGCCCTACCACTGAGCAACACCCACCACCCCCAATGTATGTTTTTACAGGCTCCCTCTGACTCTGTGTGGATGAGAGATTGTAGGAAAGCAAAGATGGAAACAGAAGGCTATTGGTATCCAGGAAAGGCTGAAGGTGGCTCTTAGGAGGGCGGGGAGCAGAGAGCAGGTATTTAATTAAGACAGAATATCCAGAATTTTCTAACAAGCTGGATTTGCTGTCTGTGAGTGTAAAAGAAAGAGAGAGAAAGGACATGGTTCCAACATCTGGGCCTGGACAATGGGAGGGATGTCCTCTCCGGATGGGAAAGGGGATGGGAAAAGGTGGGGCTGAGCAGGTGGAAAGGGGCTGGTATCAGCTCAGTTCTTCAATGTCATGGTTAAGGGGTGTGTTACATATTGCCACAGAAGTGCCTAATAGGTAGAGGAATCTGTTTTCTTTTTCTTTTTAACATTTAAAAAATATAATTAAACATATTAATTGTATTATGTGAATGATTTGGGAATTTTGTTTCATGCCAAGTTATATGTTATATATAGCCAAATGGAGCATATATCAAAAAGGGGAGAAATGAGGGCTTTCACATAAACTGACTGTCCGTAACGTAGGTAAAATTTCAATAAAACCAGTCTTCAGGGCAAAAACCTCATCTCGGTGTTACATAAAAATAAATGAAAAACGACTATGTTGATGTACCATTATTTCATGTTACATAATAGCCCCAAACTAACAGTGTTTAACTATGAGGCTTGTAGAAATACTATTCGCTTTATTCACATAAATACAGAAGTGCAGAAATGTTCTAAGGTAGAATTAGCATCTTAGTGGAAATAATACATATTTGAGCATTTTACATGATATATATGTACTGATTCAAAATTTGGAAAAGTAATTTCATAGTAGAACATATGTATGAATGTGAAAGCAAGATGAATGAAAGGAAAAGAATGTGATGTGAGTCTCAGGGATAAAGGCTCAGATGGAAAGGGGAAATCAGGGAATTTTGGAGAAATCGAGAAATTGATGGCATGCCAATTTCCAAGGCTGGGTTGCTTCCACCAAAGGAATAGCAGAGAGAGAGAGGAGAGGCCCAGGAACCCACCCTGGGGAACACCCACAGTATATGTTTGGAAAAAACAGGAGACATTGGCAAAGGACCAGCCAGCAGGCCAAAAGCAGAAACAGACAGAGAGATGGGCTGGGGGTTGAGTGAAGCAGGAACACGGGGTAGGAGGGATGGAAGAGCTGGGTCAAATGCTGCCGAGGGGCCAAGCATGATGAGGAGTCAAAATTGACCACTATATTTAGCAACATGGGGTCACTGATGGCCTTGACAGGGCAGTTTCCATAGAGCGAGGGATCAGGCGAAAAGCCAGAATGGGTGTAAAAGGGGATGGCTCAAGAGAAGATGCAGACAGTGAGTTTAAACAACTCCTTAAAGATTTGCTGCAAAGACACAGGGTGGCAATTGGTGGGGGTGAATTAGGGTCAAGGAGTGCTGTTGGTTTAAGAGGATGGACGTTTATATACTGATGGTGCCAACTAGCAGGAGAACAAAATAGATGAGGCAGTGAAAGAGAGGATGGTTTTGGGAGTGACAACCCAGAGAAGATGGGAGGGATGGGGCCTCGGGGACTTTTGGAGGAACTGGCTTTCGATGCCACTTTTAATAAGCGGTGGGGCACCGAGAGTGAGGTCACAGACATCAGAAGGCGAGCGGATGTGCTGGGAGTTGCTTGTGAAATTTCTCTTCTGTTGGCTTGTTTGCTTGTTCAAAGTAGAAAACTAACCTTACCAGCTGAGGAACAAGGAGGAAGAAAGAGTTACTGGAGCCATGAGCAGAAGATAAGAAAGAGCCTTCCAGGGAGAATGGGACAGTAAAAAGGGCAGGGGGAGGCGGGGGAGTGAGCTCCCAGAAAGTTACATTTTCTCTTTGACGTCCCCAAATGTGTGACGTGTTATTACCCTTCCTGCTGTCTACAAAATAAAAATTAATTATGGTTCAGAGGAAATGCTATTTCATTCTAAGAGGCTGCCTGTTTCTCAGGAATGGTCATCTTAAACTGCAAATATTACAAACAATGTTGAAAAGATGAACCTGTGTACCTAAAATCCCCTATTTTCTATTAATCTGTTTACTACTTAGTTCCCCTATCAATAACACATAACAAATACTGCCATGATGGAGGTACACCGATGCTTAAAAGGAAATGAGATCTGTATCCTTTTGCTAAATTCCATGGCTTCCTTAATATGCAGTTCCACTTGGAATTTAGGAATGTCTGGTATAAGAAGTGAGAAACAGTTTGAGAAAATCCCGGCTCAGAATTATACATCACAACCACATCACACAAGTATATACAGCCGTAAAAAAGTTTAAAAGCAAAACTCCGTAACTACTCTTAAAGACCTTTGCAAACCTGGGCCTGCCAAGATGTTTCCAAACTGGAAAGGAACTCCAATCTCTTGCCTGGTACCGGACCAGAGGCTGGCCAGCCTTTTCTGTAAAAGCGAGAGAGTAAATATTTTCAGTTTTGCAGATCATTTTGTTGTAACCATGCAGGTAGGCAATAAGAAAGCTAAGAGCACTGGGAGATAGGAAACAAACGGGCATGCCCACACTCTCCCTTCCACTCAGGGCAGCTTCTCTGTGGTGGGGAGCTTTGCCACAATCACTTGCTTCTTTTTTCCATTGGTTTCTTTGTTTCCACCTTACTGCTCGAGCTCAGAACTTCAGGTGGGCCTGGTCCTTCAGCATCCATGCAGAGAAGGCTGAGCGGGGTTGGGAACCCCACCTGATGGAGAAGAGAGATTACCGGGAGGGACATTGTGGAGGCCACCATGACACGAGACAATCACACCTTCCGGGGTGAAAGGGAACGAAGACAAGGGAAGGACACAGTAGTGGGACCCCTAGGTCGCCTGCCAGGCTTGTTCTCCCTCCACGGCAACCATGGGGGCCTGGGGGGTGTTGGGCTTCAGCTACGGTGATTAGGATGAAGGGACTCAATATAAAGGACCCTCCAACTCCTCACTAGGTTCCAAACGCAGCCCCTCTAAGTCCACCCTCTGAGTTTCTGGAACTCTGCTGGAAGAATACATGAGCAGGCCAGAACCAGAGCCCAAGCCAAACATGACAGGGGTCTCGTGGGGCTGTAACCCCATGCTCAGTGGTCGGGGACTCCTTGCAAATCTGCAGAAATCCCTGTTCCACCTCATTCCTGGGAGAAACCCCAGATCTCCTCCTGCTCTGTCTGTTCTTCTCTTGAGGCTATTGTCCTGGAGGGATGCTGAGTCATTGAACCTGGTCCTCCAAACGTACATAAGCAGCCTGTTCAATAAAACAAATTATGCACTTTTTCACATTTGCCAGTTTTTTGATTCCAGAAAGGCTGTGGGACTCATTCTCACAGTCTCCTGTGCCCCCACCACATGGTGGCCCTCTGCTCATGTAAACACGATTTCCCACAACTGCACCCTGCCTCCCAGCTTGTCAGAGGGGAGTGTCCCACAAAGACACAGGTGTTTGTGAGGATCCTGTCCCCCAGCAGAAAACCTGCTCCTGGAGCCACGGTCAGGGATCTGGCCTCCTAAGCCGCTCAGCTCTAATTCAAAGCCTAAAGTGGGGGCCCCGAACATTGCTGAATGACTTTCTGAATCACCTGGACTGGAGGGGACTGATTTTCTTTCCAGGAATGGAGGTAGCGCAGCCTCCATTTTCAGGGCTGACCTTGACGATGGATCTAGTTCCCCCGACTGCAACACAGGAAGGAGTGGCCCTTCCATCCCACAGGTTGGAGACCCAACCCAAGGGAGTACTGAAGCAGTGCATTGCTGCCAGGTCCAGCATCCCTGCAGAGTGGCCTCTGCCCTTGAATGACCCCCTTCCCAGGGCCTTTCTTGCCCGGACACCACCACACCCCAGGCTGTGCCAGAGCTCTGGGGCTCTGCGTGTCCAGGGCACACAGGTGGCACCTGAGCCAGGTGTCCCCTGGGCCTCAAGGGAGAGAGGTCTGCTTCTGCATCAGGGGAAGGTGACCCCACAAGGCTGGCAGGACACTCTCAATATGGACCTCCAGGAGCCCTGGGAGCAGTTTCCCTGCAGGTGTTAAGAGCCATCATCAGGAGGGCAGGCCCCTCTTTGTGCAGACCATCCAGCAGTGCTGGGCCCACGTGCTGACCTCAGAAATCTACATGCCCCCACGATTCCCCAGGCAACCTCACAACTTCGTCACTTGGTGACCTGGGTACCACGAGCTCCTTGGCCATCCCATGAGGGTGGTCCTTGCAGGCATGGTCTCCAGGTTCTCCTGTTGAGAAATCCCCCTGGGTTTCTGTGGTCACAGAGCAGACACCAGAAGATTCTAGTCCTGCAGTGACCCCCACAGCAGTCAGCTCCCCTGTGCATGTCCAGGGACAAATGACAGCAATTTATTGCCAGGAACCGTGATTCCATACTAAGTTCAGGATCCTGGTAACTCACTCTGCACCCCAAAAAGCTTCCATGAGAAATGTGTGTATTGGGATGTCTGTGCCCCTAGAAGAGCTGTTCCTGAGGGTTCCTGGGACCCTCCAGCCCCTCTCAAGGTTCTCAGATCCTGGGTCTAAATTTCTATCTGCCTCTTTTGGTGTACGGCCACCTGTGTCTCGTGGTCACGGGTCACTTTATTGCATGACTTGGCATGTTCTTAGTGCTCGTCCTCCACCCCTGCACTAGACTCCCAAGATGTTCCCACTGACCCTTGGCTCCCTGGGTGGCTCAGGGGGCCCTAAGTCTGCACCCTTCACTCTCCTCCTCTACCCCCACCTCTGGGGCCACCCCTAGGTGGACTTGGAGGTGTTTGTAAATGAGTCTTACACAAGGACATATCTGGACAAAGCAGGACCCCACCCCCGGAAAACTCACCTGCTCCCTTCTCAGAAGAGGACCCCACAGCCCCACATTGCCTCCCAGGGGTCTGCTCAGGACACAGTCCCCCAGTTCTGGGCAAGGTGTCTCCCTGGAATCCTTGCTTCCAGGAAGAGTCTCTCTGTCCTTCTTCAGAGTTTAGAGGTGTTCCCATGTCCCTGACCACCAAGATGCCCAGCACAGTCCCTTCAGTGACCTGGAGAGACAAGGAACTTATGTGGCCACAGGTCTCACAGGACACACCTGCTGGGACCCCAGGCTAAAGGGCTGTCCTTCTGCCTTCTCAGGTGTGGCTCCCGTGGTATCTTTTTGCAGGGGGCCCAAACGGGGAGTGTGGCCCAAAGCAGTTCATGGGGCTCTCTGGGCAGGGAAGACTTGGGCCAAGTGGCCTTGCCTGGTTTCCCTGCTGGGCCACTCTGAAAACCCCCGCTCCTCTGGCTGTGGCTGGAGGCCCCTCAAACCTCAGGGCGGGGCTCTTTCTCTCAGCCTCCACTGACTCCAAAGCCACGCTGGTGCTGGCAAGGGGAAAGAGCTTTCTTGCCTTCTTTTGGCCAAGTTGCCACAGGTGGATGCTGCGGGGAGCTGGAGAGAGAGGTAGCACTTGCTCAGATGTGAGTGGTTAAGCAATTTGACACCCTGTCAACTAGCCTTAAACATTGGAATGAGGTCTTTCCCGGTAAAGCTGGAAGTTACTTTCAGTAACTTGTCTAAAGATTTCTTTTTTTTTTTCCACTTAAAGACTCATAAAACCTCTCCCAGGTCATTCCTGGTATGGACCATTATCCAGGGATCAATCAGGAAATGCAGGAGGAGAGGGGTGGGGGTGGGGGAGAGGGGAGGTTAGATCAGAGCCCACGGAGAGGAGATGCCCCTCCCAGGAGCCTCACACTGGGCAGTGGCTTCTGGCATCCAGCTCTCCTGTCCTCAGGCCCATTCCATCTGCAGGGTTTTCCAAAAACATAATGGTGGAAGGGCCATGGAGGACACCTAGAACTTCCAGAATAGACAGGGGGAGCAGAGTTACCATGCTGGCCCTGGGTTTGGAGACAGACCTGCAGTGGAGACCACAGGCTTCTGAGAAGCCAGTTTCGAAATAAAGGCAGTATGCACTGGAATACCCGGCTCGAGAGAGTGCTTCATCATAGACATGTAATTTACATAGTTCTCACCACTAAATTCTGTGTTCCCAACACGCTACATGAATGACGGCTTCAACACACATTCATTTCTGAGATGTGAAAAAGTGTAGAGCCGCTCTTTCATCCTGCATAATGGGCATGGCTACACTTAAGAACACTTACCAAGATTTCTCAGCAAGAGCCAATTTCGAAATAAAGGCAGTTTGTGCAGGAAAACCCTGTTGGAGTGAGGGCTTCCCCATACACATGTAAGTTATAGAGTTCCCCTCACCATGAAACGCTGTTCCCAACATGCTACATGCATGAAGGCTTCGACACACATTCAGTTCTAAGTTGTTAGCATGTGGAGAGCCGCTCTTTCATTCAGCACAAAAGGCATGGTTACACCCAGGAAGATTTACCCAGATTTCTCAGCTGCTTCCTTCAGCCAGATTCAAAATAAAGGCAGTTTGTGCTGGGAAAGCCTGTTGGAGCGTGTTCAGAGCTGTTTCGGGCTCTGTCCCAGCTGGAGGGTGCAAAGCCCAACCTCCAGAAAGAGGGACCAGGACCCCACCCGCCAGGTGGTGTTGCCTTTGTAGGGGAACAGTGATCTTTGGGTAAGATATATTGCGGCTCTCTCTAAAAACTGCTTTGACTTAAGTTTGCATCCTAGTCACCAGTTCCAGGACAACAGAAAAGGCATACCCTACATCCCTTTGCACTCAACTCTTCCCAAAAGAGCAAATATTTGTCCATGAAAATACCAGCTGCTCTTCTAAGGCCCACTAAATACCCAGCAGTGTGGGCGGTGCACTCTTGATCAGGGACAGGAGGAGAGGGAACAGCGGTCCTCCTGCAGGCTTGGCCTGGTGTGGCAGCTGCGCTGTGGGTGCGTGGTGGGGAGGGAATGCAGGGAATCCTGTTTGAGGGGCCTCTGTGCACGCCTGCATTATAGTCTGAGGTTTCATACAAAGGCTCCAGGCATCCTAACTGGTTAGATACAGCCCCCACCCTTGGGCTGGAACCACCAGGAGATAAGTACCTGTAACAGGGACGGTGCCTGGTGTGGGGAGAGGTCATGGGACACTCCGGGGGCAGGGGCGGTGGTGCTGGGGAAGGCAGGGGATGCAGTGAAGGGTGGAGGGAGCAGGGTCCTTTGCTTGGGGGTGCGAGTTCTTTGGGAGACCACAGGGAATGGCACACATCATCCCCACCCTATACCCCAAATTCCTAGCCCCGCCAACACAGGGGCTGCTCTGCACCCTCTCAACGTGGCTCTCCTGTAAGACCGCACCCAACCAGGCATCTGGCACCCTGCCCTACCTCCCCTCTTGGGACAGATCCCGTCTTCTTGGAAACTGCCTAGCAGCGCGTATTCAAGGCCGGCAGCCGGCCTGGCGGATCTGCACTTCAGGTGCCCTACCTGGCCAGACGTGCCTGCCTGGGCTCAGTCCTCTATCTTGCCCACAGGTAGCCTGGGTCCACTTCCGGTGCAAGCGGAGGCCGCGGAGCCCAGGCTGAGCCCCGCACACAGACAGGTGAGGGTGCCCCCGCCCCGCTGCCCCGCCGCCGCGCCCACTGTTGGCAGCATTGCCCCAGCCTCCGGCCGGTGCCACCTGCAGCTGAGGACCTCCGCGCGGCCCCGCCCGCCCCGGCCCCGCCCAGCTGCCCCATAAGCCTCCCCCCACCCCCGTCCTGGCCGCGCCCTTGCTCCCATTGGCTCCGAAAGTTCTGCCCTTGCACGTCTAGCCTCGGGAGGACGCAGACGCAAGCGCTAGGGGAGGGCCCCGCGGCGTTGCCATGGATAAAGACGCCGCGCTCCTCGCGGGCTGGCGTGCGCTTCTGGGGCAGGCAGCGGGCTCCGGAAGTGTGCAGCTGCCCGGGGCCATGGCGGTGTTTGCTGCTGGGGATGGCGGCTTGCTTGGCCGGGCCACTAGTTCTGGCCGCGTCAGTCGGCGGCCGACATCCTTTCTGGGGCGGCGTCTCACAGACGGTAAACGTACGGCAGCGCCGTTGGCGGGGCCAGTGGACATGGACCGGGGTGGGATCCGGGTTGGTGTGGCGGCCGGGGAGGGCTGAGGTCATGATGGCAGCCCTTCTTGGTGAAACAATAAAATGAATAGCCATTTTCACAAGACCTCTGAGTAAATCTACTAGGGAACTTCATCCTGGACTGAGGAAGAGGACTGGGGAGGAGGGGGCATTCAGGGGCACAGAGAACCATGGGCCACCTGTCCCACGATGGACTTTAGACTCACCCTCACCCTTCAGGAACTACTAAATACACACAGACAGAGTGCTATGGACAAGATTTTTTTTTTTAAACAAATCCCTGAATCCCTAGAAGGTCTTGTTTCTACCCATACACAAATGGCTTATGTGCATAATGTTTCACAAAAGCCTTAAAATATTATCACCCCAACTTGACACATCAAGAAACTGAGGTAGAGAAGTTTATCACATTCTACAAGATTAGAGAGAGGCCGCGTCAGACACCGTATTTAAATCCAAGCCCCTGCTCCAGTGCTCACACTAGAAAGTGTGACATACTGCCCCTTTCCTGCCCTCTCCCTGCAATCAATCTCTGAAGAGTCTTTTCTGTGTCACCTGGAATCACAATCACATTCATTTTCCACAAAGAGCTATGTCACTCCTTGGAGGACTTTTCAAAATCTAAAGGGTTGGTTTGAGAGGAGAGATTTGCATTTTCTGTTTCTCAAAGGAAACATGGCTTTAAAAGAAACTGAAAAGTAGTTATCTAGTCTAAGCCCTCATTGTGCAGAGAAAGAACCGGAGGCTCAGAAGAGATGAGGAAAGGGCCTTATTAACAAATATTGCCTCAGCGCAGCACCAAGCCAGACCTGGCACTTCTAGGGGAGGATCTGGAAGGCCCAGGAGAATGAGTGTTAGAAAACAGAAAGAGAAGAAGCATACAAGGCCCCGTCTCTTCACCACCATAACATGAATTTCCACCAAATTACCCAGAATGGGTGCAGCCAATATTAAGTTTGTCAAAAGAGGTTATAGAATTCTCAACCATAGTGGAAATTCCAACATTTACTGTGCTTTTTTCCCAGTTCAAGCATCAATTCAGTGGGCACTCTGTACCAGGGACTACACGAGGCCTGGGGTTCTCCCAAATACAGATCTCTATTACCACGTGTGCAAACCACATTAAGGCCACCAGAAGAAAAGCGCCCACAGATAAGATGGAATTACTGAAACTGAAAGCAGCCAAAGAGCATATATTACTAGGAAAAACGGTGCTCCTAGTAATGGACACATGGACATAGAATGCAAACTGTGTTTAGCAGGCAGGAAAGGGGGGATTAACAGATACAAATTAGTAAATATAAAATAAATGACAAGGGCCTGCTATATAACACAGGGAACTATATTCAATTTCTTGTAGTGATTTATACTAAAAACAATCTAAAACATATATATATACATATGCATATGTTTATAACTGAATCTCTGCTGCACACTTGAAAATAACATTGTAAATTGACTACACTTAAATAAAAAATAATTTTAAAAAATAAGTAAAAATAAATGCAACGCCATTAAGAAAAAATAAAAGAACTCTCTAATCCCCTTAACTGTAGGTGGTCGAGAAATCTAGCTGCAAACACCAAGTCCACTGGATCACTCCAGCACTGGCTGTCACTCTTTCTGACCATCAGAGAGTCACTTGCTTCACTGAGGTTACTTTTCTCTTCTGTGAAAGGCTACAGTTGCAACTAACGATGTATAGAATCTCATCATTCACAAGCCCAAAAAGTAGTGAGAACTTCACATGGGCCAGGCTCTGGTCAGATGAAAAGATAGGGTCCCAGATATATTCATGGGTAGAAGAAGTTTATGCCATAAAGGTATAAATTCTTCCTGTTTTGATAGACAGATTCATTTCAATTCTGGTTAGAATTCCTACCAGATTTTTCTTGGAATATAACAAGTTAATTTATGGTCAGGAATAGCCAAGAAATTTCTTTAGAACCACCACTTGGGAGGGGTGGATAGGTCATTCATTTCCACTGCTCTTTCTGAAGTGATGAAAACGTTCTGGAATAATAATGGATGCACCACTGTGAATATGCAAAAAGCTGCTGAATTGTACCATTTAAATGGATGGAATTCATGGTTTGTGAACTATATCACAATAAAACTGTCCTATGAAAATTATTTCTTGACAATTATTTTTCAGTTTATACACTAGTCTGTCCCACAATTTAAGAAAAACAAAAAACCTAAACAAGCCAAACTCTGCCAGGAGCACTTTAGGACTGCAATATCCCTGGGTCTCCAAGGCCTCTGGTGGTGCTGTTCCTGTTAACGCACAATAGCTGGGCTGGGCTAGTTAGGGACTGTAACTATCTTTTGAAAATCGAGGATCACTCCTTTCACCCTGGGAGAGGGAAGGAAGGAGGATGTCACAGCCTCATGCCTTCAGCACATTTTTAACAGAACCAAGCCCTGCTTTCACCACTGCAATCCCTCTCACTATAAAAACACGTGACATCAACAAGCACCGCCATCATAACACCTGAAAGTGTTCAAGGTACTTACCTGAGGCAGAAACATGGAGGGGGGAGACAGAACCTCGCTTAGCAGTGACGCTCCCTTTTCCCGACTCCACCAGGAGAAGCTGGGCGTTAGAGCCGGAGGCTTTCAGCCCAGGTAGCAGCGCCCACGCCACAGAGCTGGTCCTCAGGGAGCGGGAAAGGGAGAGCAGGGCAGCCCCGGGGTCGCGGGGCAGGGAAAGCGGGGAGGGGGACGCGGGCTGCAGCCTCGCTCGGAGGACAGCCCCAGCCACAGTCCCAGGCGCCCGCCCCCGTCCGGGTCCGCAGACCCCGCCCGCCCGGGACACAGCCCGCCCAGGGGCGGGGACGGGCCGCCGGACGAGAAGAGGAAGCCCGGGAGGAGAGGACTAGCGGGAGGGAGAGGGGAAGGGGACGCCAGCCGCGGACTGAGGGGATCCCGGCTGGGTGAGAGATGGCAGGTGCACACCAGGCCCTGGACACTGTGGCCGGGACGCCGGGGCAGGTGGCGCTGGCAGAGGGGTCTGGCCTGAGCAATTCATCTGAACACGGGCTGACTAGCGCCCTTGGGGTCTGTGACAGGCGGACCGCCCTCCCGCAGCCGCCTGACCCCTTTCCCAGGAGCCCCCCACCTTGCACTTCCACAGTCAGAGGCCCCGACCCCAGGCAGGAACCAAAGGCCTACCGGGCGACGTAGTTGAGAAGCCTTTGGGCCCGATCCCCGGCTCGGATATGGAGCTCCCAACCAGCGGACCACTTGGCACTGACTGCGCATGCGCAGGAGGGCCAGCGATCCTCTCTGGGTTCTGTGAGAGAAGGTGGGACAGCGAGGGAGGGAGAAGATGGGAGCGGGTGGAGAGGACGGGAAAATTGGAGGGATACAGATGGACAGGATGAGCAGAGAGAAGGAAGGGATCTGGAGAAGGGAGGGTCTTAGAGGAGTTGGAGAAAAAAAGCTTTACCTCTGGGGCACCCCTAGGCGGCAGACCTGCCTCTGTACCCTTCTGTTACCCTTCAAGCCCCGCAGCTCAATTTTACCACCGTGATCCAACCCTCCGTCCGATGCTTCTGCAGAAACCCTAGGGAGATCACACCCGTTGCCCCCACGCGGAGCTGGGTTTTCTGTTGCTCTGAGAACCAAGCACCCGCAGGTGTTGTCGCTCAGAACTACCTTGGGAAGAGCACATATTCCCCTTTTACACGCTGGGAAACAGGCAGGCAGGATCTCTGCCTTAGCTCCACTGTCCCAGGTGTTGGGCTGGCGGGGAGCGGGATGGTACAAGATCAGAGCCCCAGACAGAGCAGACTGCCTGAGTGTTGGTGCATAGTCCCCATCCCTCCTGGGTAAACCATACCCCACCCTAGTGGAAACATCAAGGGCTCACAGTAGTTCCCTGGGTGTGGGAGAGCTGTCCTCATGTGAAGGAAAAGTCCAGCTGGGCTAACAAGCTAAGTCACAAATCTAAGTGTGATAAGTGTCAGTTTACTGATCTAAATTATGCTGGGCTATCTCGTAAATCTGAAGTTTAGTGTCAGTTTATTGGCCTAACAACCTAACTCGTAATTCCAAGCTCAACAAGTGTCAGTAATGTGATCTGTTACAAATTGATAAGCTCCAGTGTACTTATTCCTTGCTTTTTGTTCTTTGAGCCTTATTGGCTAATGCCCCCTTACTTGTAACTAAGCCTTTAAAACCTCATGTGCACGTCTTGGAGGTACTCAAAACTTCGGAGCCGAAGCCCCTCTGAGCCCACCGGCATAATAATTCTGAGTACTCCAACACTCCGATTGGTGCTTTTGTCTTGGCTGGCCTGTTTCCATAACACTCAGCTCCAGTGCCCAGCTTTCTAGGTAGATAGGAGTGTTACCAAGTCGAAATTAATTCTCCTCAGTGCAGGACAGGCCAATAAGTTGGGAGACCAGATGTTGGGGCATGGAATAGCAAGTTTCTGTAGACCTAGATGGCAAACTAATGTCCTGGAAAACCATCTCCCCAAGTCACAATTCAGGCTCCTTTCCTATGTGCTTGGTTAGTGCAAACTTCTTAGTGTAGGAATTCCTTCTTGTTAGAATCCTTTCTTCTTGCAGCTATCTGCGTGGGTCAGATCCCTGTAAACCTCCAACAAAAGAAACGTTATTTTCTATTCTGCAATTTGCTATCTTTTAATGAATGAAAAAGTGTTAAATATCCGTAAAGGTCAGAGCCTTCAGAATAGGGTCTCCTGTTTATTTCAGGCTCTAGGCAACATTGTTTTACAAGCAAGATGAAGCCTAGGTGACAGAGCATAGGGTTAAATTCAAAGGAACAAATCTAATATGGAGTCAGATTTGTTCTGTTATATTACCCGGCCAGATGCCACTTGAGGATTTAAACCCCTTTAAGTTAAAAATAACTAAAATTTTAAAGGAATTTACATACATAGGTGGGAATGTGCAAAGCATATCTGGAAAAGCACCCAAAGGATAGTAAACAGAGGCATCTCCAGAGAGGGCTGAAAGAACAGAGGATGAGGGAAAACATCTTTCACTTGTGTATTTTTGTTCTCTGAGTTTTTTTTAAACCATTTCCTTGTATTTCTTTTTCAGATAAAAGAAATGTGTAATGGAGCAAAGGAGTAATTAGCTTAGCAAATACAGCAGCCATGGAATCATTAGTCATCACTTTTGATTTAAGCCAGAAAGCATTTTTTGACTCTCTCCAATGTGCTCTGTCCTGTTTTAAGACTTCTATTAATATTATTATTATTATTATTATTATTATTATTATTATTATTATTATTATTATTACTATTACTACAAGTACTACTACTATGACTATTACTATTATTACTATTATTTTATGAAATAATAACACGGTTTACCTCACCCCTGCCCATGGCTGGTGGAAAACCAACTGAGTTTTTCTTGAGTTGTTTTCCAAGGAGTAGAGATGAGTTTATAAACAGAACACATCTTCAGGGCAAAACAGGCAGTGTGCATTACCAGCAGGCCAGACAGCAATGAAGGGTTTTCAATAGAGGCACCCAGAAGCTGAGAGAGAAAGCCTCCAGGACACTACAAAAAGCTGCCCAAACTGCCATCTCCATGGTACTACTGAAATAGGAAAGAACAAATCTGACTCCATATTTGATCTGTTTCTTTGACTTTAACAAAGCCAAGTTAATATGCTCCGGTCTTTTCATGGGTTATGATGTCACAGAGGAAACGGACAGGTCAACAAGGAACCACTCTGCCGTGATCACGGAGCCGGGGAAAGGGATGGGCTGCAAGATGTATGAAGCAGCCACAACTGTGCCCGTGCTTCTAGGCAGGTATCCAAAATCGCCTCGACAAGGTGTCAAACATTTGTGCCCATGTCCTCATCAACAGACATGTATTAAAGACAAATGGAAACATATAAAAGGCCAATACCCTTGCTGGGTACACCGTCCAAAGAACAAAGTCTCAGTTTGACAACTGGCCATCTCGGTTCCATGGGATTCATTCTTGGAGAACCTTAAAAACCACTCTTCTGTCCTCAAGAATTGCTGCATATTTGTCCTATCTTTGGCTCAGGGATGCAGCACGTTCAAGTGAACTTTAATGTCTGCACAGATTTGACTGTCTTTTTCCAGGTTCACTTGTCCATTCAAAAGAGGCCTGAGCTAAGTCCATCCTCCGTAAGATCTATTCCCTCCAGTGACAGCTCATTGAGCCTGCAATTAAAAGCCAAGTGAACAAGACTGTCCTCAGCTAAAAAGTTCACCGATCTTTCACTGTTTTCTTAATCTCCTCTCCTGGCTAATTGCAACAGACTAACACCTCCCTCCACCAAGATACCCAACTATGTCATTTTTCTCCCCAAAGAGAAAATAAGGTCCATAAAATAGGAGACAACTCCATAGTCACCTCTGAATTCTTAGCATATAGTAATGTCAATAAATACAACTCAGATTATTGTTAGTTTCCTTTAAAACCTTTCTGGTTATTTGAATGAGACCTTGGAAGAGAGGTGTTTGCTGTCCAGTATCTTGATCCACAAGACTCTGGAGGCCTTTTTCGGAATAGCTGTTCACTGATTCATTCAAAATACAACTTATCAATCAAGGAGTAGCTGTGCTTTTCTGCCAGGAGTTTGTGGTCACTCTCATGCCAGAACAGCTTTAAACTATATCCTTACTTTGGATTTGTTATTTTTCCCCTCTTCCAACAAAATTGACTTTTCTTACTTTCTTGTTTTGAGGAATTTTTTTTTTCCTATTTCACCCTTTAGTAAAGCAAGATTCTCAGGATGGGCTTGGCCCATTATATGATCACCCATCCAACTCCTAGTGTGAGAGGTCTGGGGCTCACATCCCTCCCTCCTGTCAAGGCAACTGAAAATCAGTTCAGGAGCCAACCAGCACACCACGGCTTCTAACGCTCACGTATCTCTCAGAAACCCTGCTTTCTCGTTTGTCTTGGCTTCTGAGAATTTTCCCTCACTTTCTTGACAATGAGTTGTGCAGCTTGAAAGATGAGGAAGGAAGGTTTTATTTCTCAATCAGCATTTTAAGGAACTTGTGTAATGAAGGTTTTCAGGAGTTTCTAGTACCCTCCATTGCCGAGACAGAAAACACACTAGACATTTTCTAAATTTAGTTCTCATGTGCATTTTTTCTGTGCTTTTTTTTTCTTAACTGCTAACAGACATTTTTTAATTAAAAAAAAATAAGGCCCCAAAAAGAATAGAACACTGAAGGGGCAAACAAAATTAAAGGGCAAAGACAGAAAAATGATAACTACTCTACAAAGTTAATGTAATACATACACTATGTATCAGATCAGCAATTCTCAGTAACAGCTAATTGAAACATGACCATGAGGTAAAATTTCTCTCCTGTCAGGACATGGCCAACAGAAAATACAATTAAACCAACAAACTAATTTCCTAAGTCTGGCGAGGTACAGAAGTCTACAAGCTAAATGTGTCTTATTCTAGAAAAGAGGGAGTCTCACCAGCTCTTTTCTGTGGAGCCTGAGCCCACGGGAGGACGGTGAAGTGAGCTCTGTAAGTACCCAATTAGCAAAGTGAGTGATGAATAAATAGACGTGAGCTTTGATGACAGAGATAATACTACTATTCGTTTGTCCTTTAAAGTATGACTTCACGTTCAGTGATCAATACTTCGGCGTCCTTAGGAGTTGAGATTTTAGGAAAATGCACAACCTGGGCCCAGATCTCCTCTTTAAGCTCGTGACACTGCAGTTAGTTGTCTCAAAGGCAGCTCCAACTCCACATGCAAAGAGCTGACTTCACGGTGTTCCTCCCATAGCCGTCCTTACCAGGGCCCCTGGTCGGAGGGTAAGGTCTCCCTGCGTCTCCCAACTCAGGCCCATCACTCACAGATGTGAATGGACCCCTCCTTCAGGGACCAGATATCCTCAGACACCGAGTCCCACTACCCTCAACTGACCTACCAGATACTCACTGGCACTCACTCAGCACTGACCCTCTGCTGGAGACCACGCTGCACACTGCACAGTGTATCTCACTGGATCTCCACAATAGTCCTGGGAATTGGGTACATCACTGCTTCAACTGATTAGATAAATTGTTTCACTTCCTTGCGTGCGTCATTCAAACTGACACGGCTACTAAGCCACAAGCCTGGGCCTGAAAACCACTTGAAAATTGGACACTGCTACACCTCGCAGCCACCCTACTCTGACTCATCACATCATCTCCTGCCAAGCCTTCTAAATGTTTCCAAACATTCTAGAAGACAAATATGAACTATGAGAGCACCCCACTCTCCTACTTAAAATCTGTCAATGATGGTTCACTCCCCTTAGGAGAAAGCCCAACCAGGCCTGAGCACAGCCTAAGGCCCCAGCATCCGCTTTCCCTGCACGGCCGCGCCGCCTCACCCACCACGCAGCTCTACACGTGCCGTGTCTAGGACAGGGATGCTGACTCCGCACAACCCAGGGCTTGTCTCACTCGAACAATGATCACCTTCTTCAGTGTTCATCTTCTTCATTGCTGACTCTCACAAAAATGTTTTCTCATGATGAATCAATATCTTTTTCCTTACAACTGCCCATCATTAATAATGAGCTCCCCCCAAAGAGAGAAGACCTAATTCTCAGTCTCCTTATCTGTAAAGTGAGAATAACAAGGAAATATGTGAGGTTTCAAGAGAAATAATATTCATGTGAGGCTGAGGGACAATTCCATCATACAGTAAGCATTCAATATGTGCTTACTTAATATTAATAAGAATATATTGCATTCTAGCAACCTTCAATCAATGTTTTATGACTTTGTCCAACAGACTACTGACAAACTGTTGGACGAACCACTTTGAGCAGATCAGCACAAGCATACTGGGAGAGGTAAGTGCTGACTCCAGTTACAGCTGCAGCCACCCAGCACTACGGGGCGGGGGCAGTTTGCTCAAACTCTTACATGTTGCTTGAGCATTTAGTTCTCATTATAGAATAAAGACAGTTGTTCTTTAGTCAAAGCTCCTGAAACATAAATCTTCAAAGATTGATGCAAATTAGGTTTCAAGTACAACACTCTCACTAGAATTTATTTGAAAATTATAGTCTTAGCTACTCCGCACATCAAAAGGGCATAATCTTAATGTATCTGACTAAATACACTGAAAGGGTTGTTTAAAAGTAATTAAGAAGAAGCCATTCAGAATAAGCTCTCAGTATCATCTGCACAAAGACCCACCCAAGGGTCTCATTTCTCACTTCCACATAGGTGTTTTCAAGTAGCTTACCTTGGGTCTTGGTTTCTTATAACACGGGGCGGGGAATAGTTGTGGATAGATTTATGTAGCAAATATATACCAAGGGTATTTGTTGTGAAGGAATTCTACAAATAAGAAGATTGATACATAGTCCCACCCATAAGAAATTCAGCCTTTCCATTTACAACAGCATTAAAAATAAAGTGAGAGATACATTTAACAAAAATTTACAAGATTTGTACATTGAACTTTTTGAAGTATCACCAGAATAAATTTTAAAAGATCTACATATATGGAAGACATCCCATTTTCATGGAATGATTGACAATATTATTAAAAATGTTAAGAATCCTCAAAGTGAACTATATATTCAGTGGAATCCCTATCAAAATTCCAGCTGACTTCTATGCAAAATTGAAAAACTGATCCCAAAATTCACATGGACGTGCAAGGGGCCCAGGACAGCAAAAACAACCTTGAAAAAGAAGAGTAAAGTTGGAGGACTCACTTTAAAGTGTACTAAAATGCTATAGTACTAAGTCAGTATGATACTGGCATAAGTTTGGATAAATAAGTCTAAGAGACACAATAAAAACCCACGGGGAAAAACTTACATTTACAGACACTTTTCCACTAGGGGGCCAAAAACACTCCATTGAAAGAATAGTCTATTCAACTAATGGTTCAGGGACAGCTGGGTATCTGCAGGCAAAAGAATCAATCTGGAATCTGAACACCCATATTTTATATAACAAATAAAATTAATTGAAAATAGATCACAGACAGAAATGTAAAAATTAAACCTATAAACTTTCTAAAAGAAGACACAGTATAAATCTTTGTGGGCCTAGGATAGGCTTTGGTTTCCTAGATACAAAACCAAGAGCACAAGTGATAGAAGGAAAAAGCAGATAAACTGGACTTCATCAAAACTAAAACCTTTTTCTTACAAAGGACATCATCAAGAAAGTGAAATGACAGGGGAAAAGGGTATCTCAAGTCAGAGAGTGCGTGCTTTGCAAAAAAATAAAATAAATCTTTACATCAAACTACCTCCCTTGTAAAGAAATTGTTTTAATGTTTAAAAAAATATAGTTAAAGGACAATGTGCAGAAAAGAAGAAAAATTTTGCAAAGCATGTATCTAATAAGAGAGTAGTATCCAGGATATATAACGAATGCTTACAACTGAACAATACAAAAAAATACACCCAATTTTTAAATTTACCACGAATTTAAATAGATATACAAATGGCCAATAATCATATGAAAAGATGCTCAGCATCACTAGGGAAGTCAAAAACAAAATGAGATCTCATTTTACACCCACTAGGATGGTTATAACCAAAACATGGACAATAACAAATGTCGTTCAGGAGGCAGAGAAACCTCATATGCGGCCAGGGGAAAGGAACAATGTTGCAGCTTCTTTGGAGAAGTCTGGTATTTCCTCAAAAGCTTAGAGTTATATGTCTCAGCAATTCCACTCCTACATATAGAGTCATCTCTCAATATCCTTGGGGGGTTGGTTTCAGGAACCCCACACCCTGGATACCATAATCCAAGGATGTTCGAGTCCCTTTACAATCAACCATCTGGATTCATGTAGTGGAAACTACAGATATGGCGGGGCAAATGTACAGCCAACAGAATGAAAACATATTCTCATAAAAAATTTCACATCAATATTCATAGCAGTATCATTCAGGGTAGCCAAAAGTTACTAACAATATCCATCCATCAATGAACGGATAAACACATTTACCAAGAATAGGCCCACAAACTTTTGGTCATTGAAACTTTGACAAAGGAGGTGAGAACATACAATGGAGTAAAGACAGCCTCTTCAGCAAATGGTGTAGGGAAAACTTAACAGCTGCATGTAAATCATTGAAGTTAGACTACTCCCTCACAGAATATACAAAAATGAATACAAAATGTGTTAAAGACTTAAACATGTAGACAAGACACTATAAACCTCTTAGAAGCAACCATAGGCAAAACATCTGACATACATCTCAGCAATGTTTTCCTAGAGCAGTCTACTCAAGCAATAGAAAAACAACCAAAAATATACAAGAGGGATCTAATTAAACTTACAAGCTTTTGCACAGCTATGGAAACAGTAAGCAAAACAAAAAGACAACCAACCTATGGAATGGGAGAAAATATTTACAATAAATGAAACTGCTAGGGGCTTAATTCCCAGAATATGTAAACAGCTTTTACACTTAATAAGAAAGAAAAACAAACAATTCAATTCAAAAATTGGCAGAAGTCCTAAAGAAACATTTCTCCAATGAAGACGTACAAATGGCCAGTAGCCACATAAAAAAATATTCAATATCATTATCAGAGAAATGCAAATCAAAACTGCAATCAAGTATCACCTCTCACCAGTCAGAATAGCCATCATTCAGAAGTTCACTGACAATAAATACTGGAAAGTCTGCGGAGAATTGGGAACACACCTGCACTGTGGTGGGGATACAGTTTGGTGGAGCCATTGTGGAAAAGTGTATAGATGTTCCTCTAAAGACATAAAATTGACCTCCCAGATGACCCAGCAATCCCACTCCTGGGCATATATCCAGAAGGAACCCTAATTGAAAAAGACACCTACACCCCAATGTACACAGCAGCACTATTTACAATATCAAGACATGGAAGCAACCGAAATGTCCACTGAGAGATGACTGGATAAAGAGGTTGTAGCATATTTGTCCAATAGACTACTATTCAGCCATAAAATAATAATAAAATAATGACATTGGCAGCAACATCAATGGACCTGGAGAATGTCATTCTAAGTGAAGTAAGCCAGAAAGAGAAAGGAAAATACCATATGAGATTGCTCACATGTGGACTCTAAAAAAAAAAAATAGAAAGAAACAAAAAAAATAAACTTATCTACAGAACAGAAACAGACACAGAGACATAGAAACCAAACTATGGTTACCAGTGGGGAGAGGGTGTGGGAAGGAATAAACTGGGAGTTCAAGATTTGCAGATACTGAGTATGTAAAGAATAAACAGCAAGTTTATACTGTATAGCACAGGAGAATATATTTAATATCTTATAGTAACTTATGTTTAAAAAGAGGATGAAAATGAATACAGGTAGGTTCCTATTTAGCTGAAGTGTTGTGCAGTACACAAGAAACTAACACAAAATTATAAACTAACAAGACTTCAATGAAAATATTTTTAAATAGACCAAAAACGAAAACAAAGGAAAAGGATATTATCAAGCAAAAAGAATAAAGTACTGATTCAGGCTACAATTATGGATGAACCTTGAAACTTTATGCTAAAATAAGCCAGACACAGAAAGCCAAATAGTGCCCTTTAAAGTGAACTGTATCTAAGCGTTTATTGTACTACTCCTGTAAATTTTCCAGAGGTTTGAAATCTATCAATATCAAAATAAAATGTATTATGCATTAAAAACTTAAAACGCTTCCTCACAGGAGGGCTTTAATTATTAAATGCAGAAACGCATATAAAGCTCTTGGAAAAACAATTTGCACGTCCACACACAGTCACTGCTGTCACTGCCACTCAGAGGGTGGTGACAGCGCTGATGAGAGCTGCCTCCACTCGCTCCCCTGCAGAAAGGAGTGAAGGCCTGAGCTCTGACAGGCAGGGTGAGCGTGAACCTGAGTCATACACAGCCACGTTCCAGACTCTGCGTTACCCAACTTTCTTATACAAACTGCAACATGTAATGTAAACACGCTAGAGGGATGTATCTTACAACACAGGGAATACAGACAATGTTTTACAGTAACTATAAATGGAGCATCTATTGTACACCTGAAACTAATATCATATTTTAAATCAGCTATATTTTTATGAAAAATTAAAAAATATTTTTAAAATGCTATCACTTTAATATTCAATTCGGTTTTTAAGTTACTACTAAACAGCTCAGAATGTATAAAAGCATTTAATTGTGCTGTTTGCTTACATATTTATTTACATTCAGCCTCTTGCTAAAAGAGAATTTAAACAATTCTGTTAAACACAGCTTAACAACCATAACAACAAAAGGCAAAACGGAGAGTGAAGAGAAAATGGAGATTCAATACTTAAATGAAACCAGGGGGAAGTAAACTCATAAAAATGGATTCCATGAAGTCAGGGCAAGTGTTAAGGCTGACTAGAAATTCAGCTGTAGGATTCTTGGCAGCGAAACCAAAAAGAAAAGATGATGGGGCGGGTGGTAGAGCGTGTGCTTAGCGTGCACGGGGTCCTGGGTTGAAGCCCCAGGGCTTCCACTAACAGGTAAATACATCTAATTAACTGCCCCCCTAAAAGATCACCAAAGAAAAGAAAAAGAGAAATTTCTTTCCCAAAGAACCCTGATATTAAATTTGGATTAAATATTAAAAAAAAGAAAAAAAGAAAAATTCAAAAGATAAGTGACACTGAAGGAAAACCACAGCTGGCCTAACAAGCTAAGTCACAAATCAAAGTGTGATAAGTGTCGGTTTCCTGATCTAAGTTTTGCTGGGCTACCTGGTAAATCTGAAGTTTAGTGTCAGTTTACTGGGCTAATAAGCTAACCCGAAAATCCAAGGTCAACAGTTGTCAGTAACGTGATCTGTTCCAAATTGATAAGCTTCAGTGTACTGATTCCTTGCTTTTTGTTGTTTGAGCCTTATTGGGTATTAGCCCCATACTTGTAATTAACCCTATAAAACCTCATGTGCACGTCTTGGAGGTGCTCAGAGCTTTGGAAAAGAAACCCCTCTGAGCCCGCCAGCGTAATAAATCTCAGTACTCCAACCCTCTGTGTGATTCTTATTTCTTGGCTGGCCTTTTGTTTCCATAACAACACAAGCGATAATGCCCGTGAGATAAATCTGGGGAGGCTGCTGGTAAGTCGCCATGTCTCACGTGGGAAAATCTGAAACATCCTTCTCACCACTCAGAGTCATCATAAGCCCACACCACACCTCCTGCCGTTAAATGCAGGAGCACGGTTAGGGCCCGGCCTTTGCTGTCTTTGTGTCATCACAGTGATACAGGATGGAAGGGGGAAGAGCACAGCCATTCAAGGAAGGCCGCAGCAATTGACATCAAAATGGTGAAGGATTCAACCCCCAATAGGCCTTGAGGCTCAGGATGAAGAGATTTAACTTCTAGCAGATCTTGAGATTCAATAAACATCCATTGTAATAGTAACCTGGTGAATAACATGCCCCAGGCACCATGGCAGTCCCAATGATAGCCACAAAAGGTCAAAGGGTGGGAAATGGCCAACTCCCTGGGAATCCTAGCCCCTTGCCCTAAGGCTGGTCCTTCTACTTATTAGCATATGAAACCACCAAGCCCAAGAAAACAAGCAACACAGCGCCACCTCGCGGTCACCACTCTCTGTCCCTCTTTGGAGAAGACAGACCTTCTGTCTGTGGGGTGTGTACCTACTTCTAATCTGTGCATGAAACCCCCACACCTCGTGACGTTTCTCTTGCATTTCAATGTATCTGTCTGAATATATATACCTTTACTCAACACTGGCTTGCTCTTGAATTCTTTACTGCATGAAGTCAAAGAACAAAATCTGGTGGGGCACATCCCAGGGGCTCAACGAAAGCCTGGGACACAGCCCTTCTCATGCCCAACGTTTTTTATTCTTGTATCAACAGGACTGGGCTGTGAAGTGACGTCTGAGGCCCCAGCTAAGGGACAGAACCAGCTTCCAGGGTTCCAATTTGCGGGCAGCCTCTCCCCCAGCTTGGGCCTTGGGGTCTGCCCGGTTCTCTGTGTTTCTCTGTTGTGCTGACTCCCCAGCCATACAGCGTACTCCTAGGCCTGTCCCCACAAAACCCTTCTCTCCAAAATACAAGCACGTCATGTCACAATCCTCTTGTTCAACCAGGAAATGTTCAGCCCACTTTTTTCCTCCCCAATAAATTACCCAACTGTCCTCCCTCCCATCACATCACTTCTTTCTTTGTGAGAACTCTGCACTCGCCACACCCCATCATGAACACAGGTGTCTTGCTGGCTGTGACCGAGATGTTTCTTTCTCACACAGCAAGCGTCCTTTCACTTTCCCCTTGTTACCTTAAAAAAGCCTTTCCTGAGTCACCCACCCCTCTGATTATGAACTCACAATGTGCTGAAGTTGCAGTCACTATGTGCATACATCCCAGTTTTGGCTAGGTTTCCATCACAAGATCTTCATTAAGGAGCTGCATCAAGAAGTTATACAGGGTATTCTTACATCAGAGTGGAGGAACCTGCAAAAAATTTAAACGGCTTTGAAGAGAGTGTTAACCAGGGACAGAGATGTCGCGGGTCCTAGTCAAAAGTGTCATGAGGAAAAATGTTCTCCCAAGGCTCAGAGTGGCTTCTGAACACAGAATCCTCAGGGAGGAGGTGACAGGCAGTGATTAGGGTGGGTGATACAGGTTACGCTCCCCCAGCTGGGGAAGAATAGGTTTTTTTCTTGTTTTCCAAACAATTTCTTACTATCTTTTTCTCTTATTGCCACATACCATTTCCTACGAATTAAGCATATCAATGTCAGTCACTTGGGCCACTTGGGAGAAGCTACACGATGCCATTCACAGGGATGGGGCATGACAGCCACACCAGTCTAGGTTGAAAGACCAGTGGGGGTATTTGCAAGGTAATCACGGGCATGCAACAAACTCCCCAGCTTCAATGACCTCATCTCAAAGCTGGGGTCAATAAAACTACCAAGCAAATTGCGTGAAGATTATGGCCAATGTTTACTAGGTAAGTGCCCGTGAAAGCTGCCGCTTAATGGGGAATGAGTACGATCAATGAGGCCCTGTCTACCTGCCCACATGCGCCCTGCCTTCCTGCCTTGCTGCAACAGCAGAACTTGTTTAGCTGAGATGAACACCCCCAGAGCAGCCCAGACGGGAAAGCTCCCAGCTCTGCACGGCGAGACGTGTTCCTTTCCTTCTCAGAGCTGATCACAGTTTGCTGTCGTCTGTTTTTATGTTTATCCCTTTTGTAACTCCCTCTCCTCCGGAGTTTTTGCTCAAGCAGCACAGGGCCAGGTGTGTCTTGGGTCCTGCCGGATATTCTGGGCAGGGAAACAGCCAACTCCATATCTGGCTCTGGTGCTGAACGGAGAGAGCAGAAGGCCCAGGGGCCCATGCTGAACTGAGGCCCCTGCACCCAAAATTATGGTCTGACCTTGGGCAAATTACACAGTCTTCTTTACCCTGAGATTCCTCATCTGTCCATGAAAATAACTGCCCATGTCACACAGAGTTACAAGTATTAAAGGAAATCAACAAATTCACAACCTAGCCAAGGGGCTACAAGTGCATCCTCAACAGACAAATGCTGCCTTTATGGCTCTGACGCACGCTAAGCGGGGCGGCCCCACACAGTGAACACTGCTAAGTGCCAGGGTGTTAAATGCTTCATGTGTGCTATAATACTCTTTAGATCTTACAACAATCCCAGGAAGAAATGAATATTATCATGCCCATTTCACAGATTCACCAACAGGTTGAGAGTATGCATTCTATTCCAAGGCCCTATGGTGAAGAAATGGCAATTTAAACCGGAATCTGGGCCCAGGCCTTGGCTCCATCTCTCTCCCATCCACCTGACCACTTGCCTATGAATTCCACCTGTCCAATATAAAAGTTTGCAGCCGGCCATCCCTTAAAAGCAATGTGTGCCACCGTTTGTCAATGTTGTTTAATTACCATAAACTGTTCTCAGAAACCACTACAGTAAAGAAAGTTGGACTTAAGGAATTCTGCATTGCGTTCTCCTGCAATGTGCAGGATCCCTTTCCTACACCTCCAAATCCAAGTGTATGCTTCCTCCGTGTTTATGTTTGCACACGGCTTATTAAAGCAGAAGGTATCTGCAGTAATTCCATCTCGGTTGCTTTCCAAGTTTGCAGATGATCCATATTCGGTCTGTGAACGAAAAACTACAATGTGAATGAGAATACTGCAACCATGTCAGTAAACAAAGAATACTGATACCAAGTCATTAAAGGCTTCCGCCACTCCCCGGCGAGGACAGGCCTGCAGCCCAGCCACTGCAGCAACTCACAATGGTGCCCTCTGAGCAGACTCAGAATAAGAAAGGACGGGCTACTGGCCCGAGATAGCTAGGTGCTTGTCTAAAAAATGAATTCAGTGAGTCCTAATATTTGCTTCCTCCCATTCATACAAAATCACTAAATTCTTGAACTTGAGATACCTGGCTTTCTTTAGATAACAAGTAATCTTTTATTGTTCCAACAACCTGGTCTTTGTTGTAAAGCTCCTATATATCCTAGCTCTTCCTCAACCTCTTGGGAGCAGTCCCTCAGAGAGTTCTGAGAGACGGTCATCCTGGCTCGAGTCCTCCCGCCAAATGAAACATAACTCTTAACTTTTAGGCTGCACGTTTATTTCAGTCAACAGTTTTGGACACCATGAAGCACCACAGCAGATTTCTCTCCACCTGAACTCTCCAAGTAACCAGAGCCTTGGTACCAGCAGTGGCCCTTTGTGCTCATCCGCCTCCTCGGGGGGTCCAGATGAATTTGGCTGAGTCTCTCCTGGTTCTCAGATCTCACATATTGGTTGATGATCCTAAGTTTTATCTGGCGGTGTATCCAGGTACGTGGCCCTCCAGTTGAAAGAAACTGAGGTGAATTACCCACCCAGTGGAGACATCCCGAGTGGGTCCAAGTTGAAAGACACTGGGTTCAGGACTGAGTGGTTAGGTAAGAGGCTGGTCTAATGTTTTCCTCAATTTGGTTACCTCCATTGAATTTTTCAGGATAAAAGTAAAACTCTTATGAGGAAACTTTCAACTCCAAATTTTGGACCATCCTCCTGGCTGGTAACAGCATTCTCAGGTGACAGGGAATCTTCCAGGAGTGGTAGACACAAAGACTTCATGCCACAGAGTTGTCCCTGTGGGAAATCTTACTAGCAAATTTATTCTGAGAACCCGACCTTACAATGGGGAATAGAACTTTCAAAAAAAAAATAAAGAACAGAAAAGAAAAGAAAAAGAAATGACAGATTGCCAGTCTCCAAGTAAAACCCCAGCCAGATTTATGTACATACAAAACTTACAACATTAATCGGGAATAAGAAAAAAAAAAACTCACTCTGGAAATAACCAGGCCTGATAAAAACATTTTTTGGCATTCTGAACTTGTAAAAACAAAATCCCCTTTAGTGGGAACTTGGATTTCTCTTCCTGTGTCCTTGAAATGTAAACGTTTTATCTTTCTCTGGATGTCTTAAGTGTGTGCATGTAAGTATATATATGTTTAGTTTAGTTTTTAAAGGAAACCTTGGACTCTGCCATACAAAAGTTCAAGTATTGTGTACATACGGTGGCCACGCAAATAAATTGGGATTCTAAGCAATTCTTTGATTGTACCAATTTTCAGATATTTTGCCATCTTAAACTTTGTTGCATCAGCCTGGACCACGAAGGCTTTAAGCTTTTGGAGAGTAAACCTTTGAATTTTATTTAGGCAACACCCCGACTCTCATGTGGAAGGGCCTCTTCATCTTATTGGTTTAAAATCACTATATATATATATATATATATATATATATATATATATATATATATTTATATATATATAAATTGATGGCCATATGATGGATTTTTTAATTTGGAAAAACTTTTTAATTGGTGAAAGTTTAAAGAGATCTCATTATAAACGGCTGTTTTATTGGTACCTATTAAAATAAAGTTTAAATGCAGAAAAATATATCTAATGGTTAACCTAAGAACTCAGATATAAAAATATAACTGGTTTGAAAAGCTACATTTTTGTTTTTCCTTTCTGATAAATGTTTCTAGAGATGCTAATAAAAACTTAGTATAATTAATGTTAATTAGGTTGAATAACTGGAAAAAGGATTGTAAAAATGTCAAAAAAACAGATAAGTGGCTTATCCCAAAAGGATAAATATTTTTATATGGTTATTTTGAATGAGATAAATAAAATGGACATTTTTGGATTTACATACAGGGTTTTGATACTACACTACGTAAAGTTAAAAAAAAAAGGGCCAAAGAGTTCACCTACTCCCCCCCAACATTAAAGTTCAAACAAGTCCGTTTTATTTACCACAGTTTAACATATATTTATATGTAGACTGAAATACTTGATCAAGGATTGGGACAACAGACCAATTAATGAAATTAAAAATCGAGAAGGGCCTAAGCTCTTTGGCTGAAACTTGGGCATCCTAGAGACTTCTATAAAATTATATACAATGTACACCCACAAAAAAAAAGGTTTCTGTCACTCCTTCTAGAAATAAGAATTATTGATTAAACTTAATAAATATAAAAATTAAAGGTATAAGATTTAATAAAATTGAGATAAAAGTTTGTGAAATTGGTATATTTAGATGGTCTTTATATAAACCTTTTGCTTATGTTGTGGGATAGATATGTTTCAGTGGAAAAACGCTTCCCCTTCTTGGTATTATAAGGCTGGGCACATGTCTATCCCTCTGAAAATATTAATTGAACAAATTAAAGGAAACCAATATAGTTACTTGAGACGTCCAATATAACGTAAATCTAAAAAGTAATTTGAGTAGCTAAAAAAAAAAAATAGGTTTACCCTGGGTTTAACTTATAACTCAAGGAAAAGAGACCTTAATAAATGTCTTATGCAAGCTTTGGAAGACAAAATAAAGAAAACCTTAGTTTTAAAACATGGAATTCTTTGTTTACAGCTCTTCTCACTGATACAAAAATGCCAATTAAGGAGATAAAATTGGGTCTGGGTGACAGAGCATTTATCTGGGGACCTGGAAGAGAGTGTCTTTGTCTTGCAGATCAGAAATATAAATACAACAAACAGTGACCTAGGACTGAGCCTAATTAGCTCAACGAAATAAAACTTGAGGCCATGAAATTTTTGGCATTTTAGAACTCAGAACTCTGACGGGTCCTTCAGACTTTGTGAGGAAATCTTAATTATCTGTTTCATAAATAGTAAGCCTTAGTGATTTGAGCAAGCAAATTCAGCTTACTCCAACTATTATTATAAATATAAGTAAGTTTTAAAGTGAAGCTATGAGATCTCTAGCTTTTGTCTGTTTATAAGCCTGCATACAGATTATAGAAGTGAGATATTTCTACTGCTAAAAAAAAAAATTTCGAAGTCAAAGAGCTCTGCTTAATTGATGTAAAAATATAAGAGCTTAAAAATTAAGTATTTTTAAAATAAAAACTTAACAAATTGACTTTCAGTGTCATGTGAATTGGAAAATATTCAATATTAAGGTAATATTTGATATTGTTTAGTTTAAGTATGTTCTAATAAATGTAGACATCTTTAAAATCATCCATCTTAACTATAATACCTTTACTGTACCTAGGTTTAATGAAAGTCAAATAAGATCCTGTTATATCTGTTGCAGATTTGTCAAAAAAAAATAACAGTAATGTGCTGTGGTAAAATTTTAAGTAAATTAAATGCAAATGAGATGAGAGCTTTGGGTAAATATTTAAAATATATTTTTAAAGTGTATGCTTAAAATAATCTCTAAATGTTTGATATCTTTAAATTCTAGAGTTGTGCTAAATTAAGTTAAATGACAAGATTTTATTAAATATCTATGCCATTTTCAGATAAAATAAGATTGAAATATGAATTACTTAACATTTAACTTCCTCTTACAGTGAAACTAAAGGTGTTTAGAAATATTAATAAATGGTTGGTGTCACACAGAAATAGTCTCTATTAGTAAGGGAATGATCTCAGTATCCTAGGAAAGTAATATAAATGCATAAAGGAAGATGTAAGAATGGAATAATACTTTGTTAATGAAAAATAGTGACTTTCTCCTGAAGCTGGTTACCTCTGAATGGAAGACAAAATAAGGGACACACTAATATAAGTATAGAAAGCTGTGGAAGGCTTGTGGAAAAGGAACCCTGAGGAAAGTTTTGTACGTGGTCAGAATTGGCTAAGTTTAGAATCAAATTGGGCAACGTAAATGAATCTTAGAAGTTAGCTGGAACAAGATTAGATTTGGTTTTCTCTCTGTTAAGAGGAAAAAATTTTCTTAAAATATTAATCCACCTTCAGTAACAGATTGTAAAACTTCTTATACCACTTAGCTGATCTGTTCTGCCTTTACTTTTGACGTATTTTCTTGTTAATGAATTAGTACTACTTTACAGTGATCTATATGTTTATCTGATCAAGTGTTCTGAAATCTTTCACAAAGCTCCCCAAATATAAAATTCTAATTAATTAAATAAAAATTAATTTAATTAATTAAAATTATTTTAATCTCCAGTTAAGTTTGGGATGCTACAGAAGGCCCCTGAAACATCCCAAAGAGAGATTTTTAACTATAAAGTTTCATTTGGCATTTTAAATAACATGGAATTGTCAAATGAATCATAAAACTTCTAAGGTTATATTGAATGAGAAATATTATTAATATAGGTATTGTAGAAATTATATGGACTCCCTAAAATTCTGGTTTATCTGAAATGTTACCAGTGATAATTATGGGTATAGTGAACAGGTTTCTTTATTGATTATAGTGTAACGGTGTTTAACCATGCTTTTAAATCTTTTGTCATTTATAGACAGTTAATTGTTTTCTTCTGATGGTTTTGCAAAATGCTTTCTCTTCAAGGAGATTTACTGATTTCTAATAAATTTCAAACTACAGCACTGAACTAAACTGGGTAAGACATTTTAAAGTTCTAATGAAAACTCTCATTAAAAGAATTAGTTACATGGGACTGATTAACCAGCTGAATATGGTTATAATTTTTGATATTGTTTGAAATACTACTGCCTTTTAACCTGTTTCCCAGACATAAAGAATCTCTTCTCCTTAAGCTAGTTATGGTTCACAGCAATTTGATAAATTATAACTATGTATACAGACTTGGAACAGTTATCTTTTCTCTCTATCTGATCCCTCAAAAGACTAAAAATACTTAGGTCCCCAGTGGCTCTATCAGACAAATTAGGGAGATCATCTCCTAAGAGATATAGGAGTATAAAGGTATTTTAAGGATTTTAAAGAGAAAAGAATTTACCTAAATCTGTAAGGCAAAAATCCATGAAAAGCCTTGACGTGGCTTTCTTGGCCTTAGAAAACCTTATTAACATTCTACCCTGAGACTCCGTATTAAAACTTCCAACACAGTCAATTTAAAAAGCCTATATGATCAAATAATCAGATTTAATTTGTAAAGAAATTAATCTTGATTTGGCTATATTTGAGAAAACTGAGGGTAACTTTAGAGAGAAAAAAATTATATTTTAGTCGATATTAAATTCTAGTTTTGTTAATTGAGGTCCATATTTACTAAGACACTTCCCAGATCATTCCTTGCTGTTATGTCACACTGCTGTACAGTTTAATTGAATTATGAAAAGAATACTCTAGGTTTGATTCTGAAGCTCAGTAATCTATCCTTGGGTAAAATTCCAATGCCCCATGACCTGCAGCCAGGGGATTATACATACTGCAACAGGCATGACTTAAAGAACTGTCTCCAACCTGAATGGAAAGACCCTTTTTCAGATACTCTTAACTAGACCATACACACCAAAGCTGAAGGAAACGGAGTCTCGGATTCATTTCCTATCTGAAACAGCCCCTGCAGTGCACTGGCCTATAGAGCGCTGCTCACCTTAAAACAATGCCCAAATGGAGAAAAAGCTTCCATACCAGGATGAGAAGAAGACGACATCTGAGCTAGACTGCTGACCCAAGACACCGGACCAGGACTGTATACCAATTACTTTGATAATTTCTCCAACCTTTGATTATGAACTACTCCAATTGTTAAGTTTATGATAAATTACCTATGTCTAGTACTTCTGTGTTACCTTGGTGGGTTTTCCTACTCCAAGGCTCTAACTAGATAGCCCTCAGAAACGTTATTCTAAAAAGAATTTATAGTTCTGTTTAGGCCACTGTTGATCTTACAAGGTGGGAGATTTCAACTGGCCAATTAATACCTGCTCTGACCCTGACCATAAATATGAACTTTCTCATAGGATCAAACTCAGAAACACAAGCAAAATTTTAACCCAAAAATACAACTTCTCGACTATTAAATTCTTACTCGTGACTTTATTAACGTTACTAGCTGTATTACTTATATCCTGTCTATTTTATAAAATTGTTGTCTGTTACATTTCCCAATGTGTAACTAGGCCCACAAGATGGATGATGGCTAAACATCTTGAAGAAACAGATAAAATTTATAACCCTGAATAAAATAAATATAATAGTGTGATTCTAGGTATGGGAATGAGCAAAGATGGGTAAACACTTCCTGGATCATAATAGAGTAGTAAGACAGGTGATCCAGAGAACTTTTAGTATCAACAGGGCCTGATAAAAAAAACTAACACCTTGAATGGCAACTCAGAAGATTCTTCACCTGAACTAGGAATGAGCCATCCTAGCACCGTGGGACAAAATTGGTCATGAAATGTCTCTCAAAATATTGGTCGAATTTAGGACCAAGGGGGAACACTGTGAATGAAAATACTACAATGTGCATGAAAATACTGCAACCATGTCAGTAAACAAAGAATGCTGAATCCAAATCATCAGCGGCTGCTGCCAACCCCCAGCGAGTTCATGCCTACAGCCCGGCCTCTCAGCCACTCACAGTGGTGCCCTCTGAGCAGACTCAGTGCAAGAAAGGACAGGATACTGGCCCTAGATAGCCAGGTGCTTGCCAAAGGAATGAATTCAATGACCCAAATGTTTGCTTCCCACCATACATAGAAAGCCACTAAATACTTGAACTTGAGATATCTGGTTTTCTTTAGATAACAAGCAATATTTTATTGTTCCAATTACCTGATCTTTGTTGTAAAGATTCTATTTATCCTAGCTCCTCCACTACCTCTTGGGAGCAGTCCCTCAGAGTGATCTGAGAGGCTGTCATCCCGGCTCGAGTCCTCCAGCCAAATAAACCAAAGCCCTTAACATTTAGGCTGAACGTTTATTTCAATGAAGTCCCAGAATAGACACAACTCATCAATTCTGTAATGGAACACACTGAATCAGGAACCAAAAGCGTGTTTTAGTCCAGAAAATCTCCAGGTTCCTATTTCTTCCTGTCATTATACAATCCCTCCAGAACTCATTACTTTGCTGTCTGCTCCTCTGGCAACCAAACTCAGAGAAGAGTCAACTCAGCAGAGCACCATGCTGGGGAGAACCCCCCGCAGAAGCACTGCAGGCTGCCTTCCCTCCCGCACGCTCTGCTGACCCTTGGTGTCCTCCGTGGAGACCAGGCCAACACAGCTCTTCCCAACAGCTGCAAAGTCGCTCACGTTAAATAAATCATTTTATTTTATATGATATTTTATGTATATACCCATCTCTGAAAACAGCTTTGCCAGAAGCCCAAATCTTCAACATTAATCTGCAAAGGCAAATCAGGTCCCCAAGGGAAAACAAGTCTTAAGACGACGCTAAGGCCTCCAAAGTCCTCTCCACGACCATGAACCAAACTGCCTGCAGGTCTGCAGCTGCAGGACGCTACATGTCTGCTTTTAAAGCAACCCCTTTCTGCCCTCGGGTGCTACAATGCCCTTTTATGCCCTCCCATCACAGGGCAAGAGCAGCCGCTGCAGAACCTTGCAGGGCAGCACTGACAGGACTGGACAAAGAGGATCAGAGCTAAACAAAGCATTCTGATGACACGAGCTTGTCACTGTGTCTCTTTACAGATGTAGATATATATAGAGAGAAGTGGGGTGATATTGCTCAAAGTCACACAGCTAATAAGTGGCAAAGTATATAACTCTGCTCCTCCCTCCTGTGTGACGCCCAACTGGGACAACCACAGGGTTCTCTCGTGGCTGCCTGAACAGTCTTTTCCTATCACTCATGACACACAATAGTGTCTGAACTTAGCCTGCATTTGCAGCATCTTTTCCCTCCAGTTTCTCAGGAACAAGGCTGTTCGGGCCTGTATGAATTCCGGCTTCCTGAAATCTCCGTGCTCAGGCTGGTCTTGCCTGTGCATCCGGCCCGCTGCTCAGAGGCTCTTCCTCCCCTGCAGGAGGACGTTTCTAATCTTCACAGGGACACAACCTCAGGGGAGCTCTCCTCTCGCCCTCAGCATGGCAGGTGTCCCAGGCCTCATCCCGAGCAGCCCCGTTAGGACGGTGTCTGCCCAGCTCTGCTAGTCAGATCAGCAGCCTCAATGCCAGGGATTATACCCAGGTCACACTGCAAACCTACTGCCCGCCTCACAGCCCCCAGCCAGCAGGTCACCTGGAAGTCACAGCAAGTGCCCCACCCAATCCAGAAGTCTCTTCTTTTGCCAGCACCACTGATGAATGGTTTCCAACCTTCGGACAGTTTCGCACAAAACAGCACCTTCAACTGTGAAACGGGTGGTTTTTCTTCTGCGCCTCATCCTTACTGGAAACGTAAAAGGAAACCAAAAGGCCTTTTCTCAACCCTTTTCTGATGAAACCCTCCCACCCACAATACTCATATGCTCAAGAGCTTTGGATCCACATGATTTTCGTTCTCTTAGGCTAAGTGGCTCAAAAAACTAAGGGATTCTTTCTCCTTTGAGGGTATTAGCACTCAGTTTCTCGGCTTTAATCTGTTTTTGTCTCTCTCTTCAGTGACCCTAGCAGTTGCCACCTCTTACTCCCTTCAGCAGCCTCCCTCCCAACTTCAAGTCTAGGAAATCAGCTGTGATGAGGGGCATGGGGGCAGTCACAGAAGATGCAACTAAGGCACAGAGAGGCTACATAATTTGCCCAAGAAATCACCTTGAACCACCAACAGAGTGTGTCACGTCCCTCTGTTTAACTCTAATGCTAAGCAAGTTAACTTTTTGTAGATTATGTTTATAAACAGATGAGGTATGAAAATACATACAAGGACACACATCAACTCTAAGATATTCATTAACTCCACTATTTTGTTTCTATTTATTTTATTTCTATTAAAAAATTAAGAACCCCTGCAGTCAATATAGCAAAATGTTACTGGGTTTTAAATCCAGAATATACAGGGGTTGTGTCATTACTCATTCTTGTATGTATTTTCACAAGACAAAATGATTTGAAAGTCTCTCTCCCCGCCCCCTACTCACTACTGGCTCTCACCAGAGCTCCCAGACCACACATCTAACAGCCTTTCACTTTACCCACAGCTGAACTCATCAGTTTTCCCCCAGAACTCCCTCTGCTGCTTTCCCTCCTCAGAACACAGCAGGACCATTATTTAACTCATTAATCCACCCAGAAACCTGGGCCTTACTCCATCCTACCTTCACAGACAGCATTGATCCTTTCCTCTTTACCATCTAAACATGCCTTCAATCTGTTCGCTTTTACCCACTGACCGTCCCACCGCTCAATTGGAAGCCAACAACACTGCCCACCTGGACTCATGAGTCTCCCAAGTGGCCCCACAGCCACTCTCCCCTACTTGAGACAAATGTGATTGTGTCTCTCCCACGCTTTTGGACTCATTTCAGACCCACTGTTCTTAGAAGAAACTTCAATTTCTTCACCTGGTGAAGGTCCTTGCCATGAAACTGTCAGCTCAGTAAGGGCAGGACACACCCTCGTCCCTCGGCTCCACCATCTGGCAGAGCATCAGCTTGGGAGGATTGAGTTCTTAGCAAACTACTTCACTTATCCATACAAATCCATGGTAGATTAGAAAGATTTTAGATGTTGAGCTCGACTATTAATTTGGGAATTTTGCACTGGCAACCTGCAAGTATATATTCTAATTATTGTGTCTTCTTAAAACCATACCCAGATTAAAGGAGTATTTGTGGAATGTCTTCGGAGTAAAAGGGACTGTACTTTTACAGATTTTATGTTTTAAAATATGAACAACCCGGACAGGGTCAAAAATAGAACCGCCTCACAAGTGACAGAAGACAGGTGAGACGCATATAGCAACAGGTCACAAAGATGGTAAGAGCAAAGTTGTTTCTCCAACCCCCGAAAAAATTCCTCCAAGAACTGAAAACTCAGAAATTTGAAAGTAAAATACTATCATATAAAGAAAGAAAATAAATAATCCTCTTCATCAGGGTTTCTAGATCTGACTGCAGAGTTATTAGCAGGCCATACTGAATCCTAGCACAGAAAAATCAGATGGACTAGTGGTGAGTAAGTTCCAGGAAAATGGCAGTAACTCCTCCACTTGAAAGAGGACACACACTCACTTGTTCAAGGTGATTGTAAACCACATTCTGCAGAAATTCAGAAGATTCAGGCACCGCTTCTAGATGGTGATGACACGGAAGGACGGCTTGGATGCATGCTTCTAACTGAGTCACCGGCATTCTTACACTGCAGGGGGAAATGGAGGCCCTCAGCCAAGAGCACAGTTGTTCCTGTCATGTATCCCAGGCCGTGCCTCGGGGACTCAGTGTACTGTAGCAGTCCGGCCCCAGGTGAGGACCCGCAGCGTGGCCCAAGCAAGCAGGAGGGGCACTGTGCTTGAGAAATCCCATCCCCCATGGGGGCAAGAGGGGCTGGTGTGGTTGTGTGAACCTATAAATGCTCATAGAAATACACCTGCATACATTGAAGTGATAAAATTAAAAGTAGCAGGCTATTTAACAAAATTTCAATTGTCAGTGTTAATTTTACCATTCCATTCCGCTTGTCCCCTGCACTCTGAGACAGGCTTAGGCTCTCTCACACATGCAGCTCTGATGCAATAGTTGTGAAGTTATTTTACTTTGCTGCAAGTGTCTTCGCTCCCAGTGTCACTGTGACTGTCATCTCTTAACACAGTCAGATATCTTCCTGGATCTCTCCCTGAGTTCCTTGCTCCTGCTTCTCAGATCCTGAGATAAAGAACAGGTGAAGGCACTTGACTGGAAAAGTCAATGTGGACTTGACCAAAGTCCTCAGTGACCCCCTAGGTGAGTGCTGCCCACCCCTTACCTTCGATTCTCAAGGTTCTGCCCAGGGTGACATCCAGCCAGGAGAGAGTCCTGGGCCCTATTAAAAGCTGTGTGGCTTGGGTGCAGGGAAAGCTGCAGGAGCTGGTTCCGTAGCCGGTCCCATCCACACCTCTGCTCCTCTCTCTCCCGAGGCAGCGCTGCCAAGCCCCCAGGCTCCCTGAGCTTCTGTCTTTCTCTTCTACTCTACTTCAAGCCCTTTTCCTCTTCCTTTATTCCCTGATTATCCCTAGCTGGAGTGATTTTTCTATCATAGAATCTGAAAAAATTTCCTGCAGCTGAAAAAGAGGTGCCAGAGGTCAACGCGCATATGGTGGTTCCTGAATAGAGCCCCTGGTTAGGGGGACCCTCACCAACACTCACGGGGCATCAGGCATGTTGCACCACCAACAAGAGTTTGCTGTGACACCAAGGCACGCACAGCATCCCTGCTCACTAAATTGTAGTTGTAGTCCTTTATTAAGAAGCAAAAATAAAAAAATTGCTCACGTTTCTTACTAAAATTATTTATGAGGGAGAAAAAGAAATTGTAATAGAAAGAACAAATTTCACTCCATGTTAGATGTGTTCATTTGGCTTTAATCCTGTACCTTGTTTTCTAGGCTCAGACTTGCTATCTCTGCACCTTTTGTAAAAGAAAGTTGCCTTTAGCCTGAAATATCCAGGAGGGCCTATTCTCCGGGCTCTGATCTTTAAGGATATTTGCTCTTCTACACTTATGTATAGATGGCAAGTTGTAAAATAGTGAATAACCTTTCTTTTTTTTGGAGGTTTTACAGGGGCACCATAATTTGACCCACATGGACAGCTGCAGGAACAAAGGATTTCAAGGACAAACAATTCATACAGCAAGAAGTTTGCAACAACCAGCCACATCCCTGCCGCTTTTTAGTATAAACGGAGACTGAATTCTGCCCTGGGGAAGAGAGTTCTACTGGATAACAATATGCCATTTTCTGGGTCTGCCAGCTTTACAAATAAAGTCTCTTTTCCTTACTCCAACATCTCATCTCCCGATTAATCGGCCTGTCATGCAGCAAGCAGAACGAGTTTGGACTTGGTAACAAATTGACTGCCTTAGAGGTAGTATGTCTCCACTGTTTCCTCATTTCCAGTATTTCACCACCTATCAATTTTATATGCTTTTTAACAACATGAACAAAAAACCTATTACAAGGAATTGATTCCACAGAAATAAAATTATTTCTACTCCTTCAAAACTTTTTTCTTTTCTATTTTATTTTGTTTTGCTTATTGAAAAGAAAATAAATTCAAATCTTTTTATTTCACGTATTTTTATAACTAGATATTGTAAATACTACAAAGATATTTAAATTGCAATAAAAATTGTTCATATATTAGTATAAAGATATATACACAATCAATGCAGATTAGGAAAGGAGTAGATATTTACTAAAAATCCACTGCACATCCAGTCTTTTACAAGCATATCCTGGAATATAAGCTCTATTATCCAGGGTCCCCCACCCCCAATCTCACTGCGGAGTCCCTTAGTAATCAACTACCAAGGCACCAGCATAGAACCATGAGATCACTAGTTTAGGTATAAATGAGAGTATTAGCTCATTCAATTCTAAAACAGAAACCTTAAAATAAATACTGAACTTACTTACAGATAAACAAATTTGGACACAAAAAAGTACAGTTTCTCCCCAAATTCACAAAGATAATAACTGGTAAAGGCAAGATTTGAACTCATCTGCCTTGAATATAAAGCTAAGTTGGAAATCCCCTTCAACTGTGGAGGACCAGCAGCACAGCCTGTCACCCTATCTTTGTTCAGATCTGGCTTTAGACAGCCTGAGACAGCACCCCTTCCTATGGAACTCGAGGGCAAACAATAACAATAAGGATTTTATATTCTGTAGTTTCTTAGGTCTCAATTATATAAAGTGTCAGCAGGTCAGCAGAAAACTCTGGGAAATATGAGTGGGTCCAGAGCTTTTTGCTGATAAGAAACTCAATCTATCAGGACAGAGTGACCTTCCCATGAGAGGCCTCATGGACATAAACTAAAGGCAACTGAGCAATGAAAACTAGCAAGAACATGGAACTCAAGCAAGAAGGATCCCTACCATCCCCTGCCCAGTTGCCTCTTCACCTTTGTGGACAAGACGGCAGAAGGTCCATGTTCTTGTCCAAGTTACAACATCATGGATTCTCACCCATATAATATTACGACTCTATGCTGTCTTAAGTCCTTTCCAACTAAAATATGATGACACCAATATCTCAGCGGAATGTCTATGTCTCCACTTTCTCTCTTCTATTAGGAGACTATATCTATGGCCACAAAGCCGAAATTCAATTAAAAACACCATGCACGAAGCCTGGTGAAAGTCTGTGTAAGAGACATTGTTCTCAAGCTCAGTGAGTGAAAACTCAGAAAAAGTGGTCCTTATCCCTCTGCAAGTGGAAGGTAGCCTGATTGTGTGTGTGTATGTGTGCACACGTGTGTGTGTAAATCAAATACAATGTATTGTGGGATGTGCACAGATTTTTTTTATGTTACTATCATTTCATGAGGATGAGCCAACCTTTAAAGTAATTTGAATCTACTATTCTGAGAGAGTCTCAGGATCTTTTGGTGGAGGATGGGAAAGGGGAAAGGAAAGGAGGAAAGAAGTAAATGAAGCAAAGCTGTAAGTATACTGCTAGGGAAAGGCAAGACATTAATTTTGTTCCTACTTGCATCACACACAAATTAGGGACTGGCTTTCCCACATGTCTTGTCAAGCACTGAGTTGCAGAAGAACAGGTGACAGCCCATTTCTCACTGAGCTTGTGACTGTACGTGGCATCTTATAGACACTAATTATTTAACCTGATCAAACAATCTGGCAGCAGGCTGTAATTCTCCTATTTTGAGAGATAAGAAAACAGGAAGTGAAATAGGGTATATAGCTTGACCAAAGTCAGAGGACAAGTAAACTAAAGAGGATGAATTCAAACTCAGATCTGAATGCAGAGTCTGATCTTCCCACTCCGAGGGCTGGAAATTCCTTAACACACAGGGTCCCCAGCTCCTCTGCTTTGTTCCTGGCACCAAGCATTTCCCATGGCGATATTCTCCAGTTCTCAGACACAGCGCTCTGTGCAGCCAATAACCTCCATTCGACCTTGATCATCTACCTGTCACGCCCACCAGGCTTCACCAGGCAAGAAAGCTGGCTTTCAACTGCATACAAAGCCACCCCTGTTTTATCCTGGACTCTTCAGCGGCTTTTCCAGCGTAAACACAGCCATGAAAGTGCTCACAGTTTGTACATGAGCCACACTACCTCTCTCCATCTCTGTCCCCACCTATACTACTTTGCTATGACCATTTTGAGAATCTTGGAAACAAATTTTTAAAAACAGAAAAGAAAGGATTCTGTAACAAGTACTTAATACTTACAATTTTAAATGAGAAGTTACAAAGTGAGTATTTACAAACCGAATCTGCCTTCCTAGGTGTCAGTTTTAACAGTTAAAATATACAATAGCAAAAAATTCTGACTTAAATAATTAACAAAAACATCAACAATAATCTGGAATAAACTCAAAAACAATGCCCATGTTGTACATGGAGGAAGTACAGGACTGTACTGTGGGGTAAAGTAAGAGGTGTGAAAGTAGAGACATCAACATTTTGTATGCAGGAAAGCAGTTTTGTAAAAATGTACGTTCTCCTAAAGATAATTCAAAAGTACTAAAAAATCCCACGAGAGCACTTCTTTTTTTTTTTAACTTGAAAAATTATATTAGAATTCTTCAGGAATAATAAAGTCATAATACTAACCAAGAAAATTTGGGATCGAAAAGAGAATCAAAAAATCGCACTGTCAGATATTAAATAAATGTTTACAATATGTAAGATATAGTGCTAGTGTAAGAAAGTAAGATTGATAAAAATAAACCATGAGCTCAAAAAGAGACTCTAGTGTACATAAGTATTCTTTACAGGTGGGATTTCAAGTTAAAAAGCAAAGTAGGAATTCAATAATTGTCTTGGGACAATCAGAGAATCCCCTGGAAAAAACAAATTCTATTCCAGTCATAATGACCGCAAGAAAAATTACAGAATGTGATGTGAATATTAGAAAGTACTAATAACAGCGAATATAATTCTTTGCTCATATTAATTCAACTTCTCTTCACTATAACAAGTACCATCATCATCTCCATCTTAGAGATTAAAAAAACCTACAGAAGAAATTTATACCATTATAAGAAAGTATTTCTAAGAATAATATCAGGAATAAAACCCAAAAAGAAGACATTTACAATCTTAAGATTATTTTGGGCCACAACAAAAATGAACCTACTGAACAAAATGAAAGGCAAAATATGACAAGGAAAAGCTCTCTGATACATGTTGATGAAGACAAGGGGTTAATGTTCATAATATACATAGAGCTGTCACAAAGCAACAAGAAGCTGCCTCACTTAAATGTGTGCAAAGGACAAAAGAGATCATTCACTTTTTAAAAGTCAGATGGCTAATGAGTGAAAAATGCTCAATACCTCACTGGTCATCAAGTGCAAATTAAAACAATGAAAAAGTACTTTTGCTCATCATATTGGCACATATTTTTAAAAGATATTCTAGCTAGTGTCCATCTTTGAGAGAACAAACTGTGAGCGATCTTTTGGAGGATGACATGTCAATGGATATGTAAACTCTGAAAAACGTGTGTACACACAGGCTGAACTCCACATTTTGGAATCGTTTCATTTAGAAAAATTCAGTTCAAAAAGATGTACTTATCAGAGCATTTACACAGCACTGTTTACAATGGTGAGAAGAAAAGCTGAAGTGAAATCATATCCAGCGATAGAGAATTGGTTACATAAGTTATTCTACATCTTTTCATGCCCCACAGGAGAAGGAATTTCTTGATTCACTTGAAAGGAGCCTGTGATTTATGTAGTTGTCACATCCAAGGACTAAATTTCCAGAAACCTTAACGAAAATAATACTCATACAAGATCACAGGAATGTTTGTATAAGAAGTATGCCAGTCAAACACCCTTTCTGACAGTGGAAAATGGAGAAAACTTAAGTGTCCACCATCAAGACAATGATGCGGTAAATCACGGTGAGCTGTGGGCACTAAAGTTCCGGTGTTTCGGCGTGGTCCAAGGCCTTGTCCACAGTACGCTCCCACGAAAGGTGTCCTTACACAAGAGACCAAACCTGCATATCAGGAAAACCCTCTACTCTATCTGAAAGGACCGGGTGAGTCTGGAGAGAGAGGACGTCTGTGATATATACCTGAGTGAATAAACCGAGCTGCAGAAAACATATAGTATGGCCTTATTTTTCAATAAAGCATATATACACACACATAGACATAGATTTCTCATATACGTGTATGTATGAGTTTATTTATATGACATAGGCATAAAGGTCATGAAATATATACTCCACATTGTCAGCAGTTTTTACTCTCAGGAAAAAAGGGGAAGGGATGTAGGGGACTTTCGGTACCACAACAGATCTCTTTTCAGAATTTCAGTTAAGTATACTTGGAATTTAAAAGTTTATTTAAGTCCAAAGTAAAATGGACGAGGACTCCACAAGACAGAATGCTATACTAGTCATTAAAAATCATGCCAGGGGAGATAGAATATTGTAGAAAAATGTGTAATAAGCCGAATGGAAAATGGAGGTCTCCACACAGTATACAGGCACACATTGCTCGCTGGTTTTTATGACAGAGGTAATACACACTGATGAAAAGAACAGAAAATAGATGTTAATGTGTTAATTATTATCTCTGAGTACTGGCACCAGGATAGATCCATTTGACCCTTTTTTCATACATTTATATTAAATACACACTATTTTTCATCTGAAAAATGCATTTTTAGATGTCTAGTACCACACATTGGAAAATTACACGAGTACTTACAGAAACAAATAACTAGGAGACACCGCAGCAGCGTCACAAAGTGTAGAAAGGGCGATCCTGAATAACACCGCGCAGTTACATAAGGACCCACAAAGTGAGAGCACCTGCTGTAACAGGGCGCGGCCCCCTTCCATTTGTCAGATGTGTCTTCAGGGCTGAGGCAGTTCTGAGCACGGCCAGTGTCAGTGCTGGTGTCTGGATGGATGCCACTGGAGGTGAGGGCACCTGCAAGCCGAGAGGAAGAACAGAAATCATCCTCTGCTTTTTCTGTCTTGTTTCTTTGTTACTTTTAAAGAGAGGCGGAAATAAGATAAACTGGATCTTTCCTACTGAAATTTCAGTAATGAAACCATTTTTAAAGTGATCACAACTTATATTCTGCCTATGACTGTCTTTTCAACAAAGCATCATATTTATAAAATGTTAATTAACTCAGTTAATTAACTCCCTGTTGAAACATTCTAGTAAAGAGCATGAACTGCAGTATGTAAAAGAACCACACCTGCAGTGACTAGCTCAGCTGTCTTGACGGCAGTGCAGTCAGCCCCCACCATCCCGTGGCCCTGAGCTCCTGATGCTGGTAAGAGAGCGCGCTGCTGCCTCAGATGGAAAGAAAAGGTGAAAGCATTTTCTGAAATCTACAGCACTGACAAAACATAACTGATAAATCCCAGGCTCCTTTGAGGCTGTCATTTTCCGTTTCTGGCCAACACCCGTCAATGAGCAGAACCACCCCATTCCCGAGTCATGGGACTCACGTGGGCAGAAGTTTTGGAGAAATTTCCAGGTATAGAATGTAAACCAACTATACATAAAACTCTGAAAAAGAAAAGATGCAATAATCTGATTTTGGAAGACACTAAAATATTCTCCTAAGCCTTAGTACTTGGAAAGGCTGGGCTTCTACTAAGCCACTTATTTATTTCACAGCCAATGAGCATCTCCCACAAACCCTGTTTCCCTGTGTCTGCTGGGAGCTTCAGGCACATTGATGTTGTCTATCTTATAAGTCACAAGGCAGAGGCGTGTGTCTCACGCTGGCAACTCTCACACAGGCTCAACTCCTAGCCTCACTGTATGAACTTGGCCCCATTTTCTCACCTGTTTATTTGGTACCTGTTCTTCTGTAAGCTGCCTGAAATGCTTATTGAAACAAGTCAGAAGAATGAGTGGGTAGAGAAATGGACAGATGGACAGGTGAGAGATGGGCAGAAAAACAGAGAGTCTCCAAGAGAAGGGGAGCAATCAAAATTACCTATGCAAAACCCTCTTCTAGTCAGGGAAGGAAACCACCACGGAGAAGTGTGAAGAGGCAGGTTGCTTAGGACTGTTTCCTGGATTCCATGAAAAGTCACACCAAGAGATGAGAGGGTAGAACTATAAATAATAAAAGAAAAAATCATGCATGTTTGAAAAATATATCTACATTATGTACTTTCTAAAGAATAGAGTCAAATTAGCAAGGCCCAATAACACAATCCTTGGGTATATACAGAAGTGAGAATCCCATCTCCAATCTGCAAGGCATCCCTTTGGAGCACTGAGAGTCTACACGGTGCAGTCATAAAGCCATCACCGCAAAAGCGATGCTATCCTGCACTTACGAGGAAAGAGCAGCTGTGCTCGGTCTGCCTACACGTGTCTTTTACACCCCTCAGCACCTCTACGGGGGAGGGACGCCTAGCGAGCCCCATCTCTGCAGGACAGAAAACAAGTCCAAGAGAGGCTAAGCCGACCTACCAATTCTCCATCTCACAGGACTTGTCACTCCAGACCAGGACTCGAACTCGGACCCACGTTTGTAACCACAGTACTACCGTATTTTATGTGCTTTTTGTGTGTATAATACATTTGTTTCTGGCATGAAAGGGTATTTAATAAATGATCGGTTGTCTTGTCTATCTCATTAGTTCACAATCTTTATATTTTTGAATTGTACTCTTCCCCTGGAGAAAGGAACGGAAAGAGCGGGGGTCAGAATGAGGTGGGGCTCCATTCTTTATCTGTTGCCTCATCTCATCCAAGTCCCCAAACAGGGAGAAAGAGCAAATGTTCTCTTCATCATTTAAAGAGAGGGCTCCAGTGACGGTGACTTACTCAACCCCAAAACCAAGTCTGGGGGAAGGGCACATGCAGCAACGAGAGCAGTATCACCTGTAGGAAGGCAAAAAGAGCTCAGGGGATGGCTCAATGGGTCAGCCTGATTTCATTTCAATCGATAATACAATAGCACACTCTAAAAAAACTAGAATGCAATGGATTTCCTCTTTCTTGACATCTAGCAAGTTTCCACATCTCACATGTAACATTATCACGAACTAGTGAAAGGAAGAGTCCACAGACAAGGAAAATCAATGCCACAGGCAGGCTGAAACACAGGCTGGAGGAAAGGAAGGGAAAGGGCATAGTAAAGAAGAGGGGAAATTCTGGGAAAAAGACATCATCACAAGGACTCTCAAGCATCATCCAGCAATCATATAATCATTCTTTCAAGAGAGAGTTACTTAGGTCCTATTTTGTGCAACATTGTACAGTGGGCGAAGCAAGAGCACAGCGTCCATGGTGGCAGCAAGCTGCGGAGCTCCAATACACTTCTGATCCCGGTACCTTGCACACTTGTCCTCAGTATAAAGGCAAAATATATAGTAAAATAATCCAATGTAAACTCTATGCAATGCTGAAAAAAATTAAAGAATACCTAAATACCTGGACAGACACACCACGCACATTCCTGAATCAAATGACAGCATTCTTGGGATGGCAGTGCTCCCCAGAGCGATCCATATATTCAACGTGGACTCGATCACAATCCCAGTGGGTTCCTCTGCAGAAACTGACTATCTGCTGCTACAATTCATATGGGAATTCGAGGATCTCAGTAACCAAACCGTACTTGAAATAGAAGAACAGTTTGAGAGGACTTGTAATACTCAATTTCAAACCTTACAACTGTATCTCCAGGTGAGATTAGAGGCCATTTTTAAGTTATAATTGTGTTTATCCTTATTTTCTAAATTCTGTACAACGAATATACCTGTTAGAATAAGAAATTTAAAAAGTAAGGTATCTTTTAAAACATGCAAACCTATTCATTCATTGGGAAAAAAATATTTTGACTATAAAGAAGTAAACAAATATCTAGTGAAAAAGGACTATTTAAAAACAAGAGTGCATTTACATTTTTTGTAAATTGGAAACTGAAAAGCACAAACACATCAAGTTTCTAGGGAGAGTGTTGCAACATATTAATTGTTATTTCCAAAATTCTAATTGAACAATGAAAACTCAAGAAAGAGAAAATCTTGATTGACAGCCAACTGCAAACACATGGAGAGCAAAGGCCTAGAAATCACAGTTCCTTTAACTCTGCTACTAACTCAATAGGAGAGGAAATTCCTCAGTGAGGGGACAGTGGAATCCCATGCATAAGACAGGATACACAGTACAAACTGCACTAGAATTGGGGGTGATTTCCATAGAAGAATTCTAAAGTTACAACATTGATGAAAAACTATAAAAACACTGACAGACAGATTAAAACACACAGTCATATATATTATATAAAAACATATGAAGTCTGCCCCCATGTTGCATAGAAATACAAACATATTTGTTCATTTATGGGCACTGATTACTTTATCCCAGGTAGAATATTTCAACTAAAATAGATAATCAATAATACACTCCTCTTGTCAAAACTAGTTGATAAGTTACTCTGCTATGTATGCATAATGTGTCTAAGATAGATTTAAAATTAGTGAAAAAGATTATTGTATGGTTTCTTGAACCCTTCTCAAGACACCAAGCTTAATTTTAAAATAAATCTGAGCAGTATTTCTATATGATCTTTTCCCTTGTGAAATGAACAACACAGTCTGTTGTCAAAATTCTTTCCTTACAATGATTCACGAGCACCGTATACTCACAAAACTGCTGGACAGCAAGGCACTATCCAGACACTGTGACAAATCAAATGAAACACAAGGAAGACAGTGACCCTATTCTGCAGGGCTTATAATCTGTTCCAACACCGGGTTTTTATTTGATTTGTTTGATTGGTTAGAAAAATAAAATCACTCAAGTACATTCTTCTTTGAGCATTATGTAAATCATGACTCTCTCTTTAGTGTCATGAGCAGGAAAGACTTGAGTATGAATTGATTAGATCAACTAGGCACAATCATCGCTGGAGCCTGTGTAATAAATAAGTACATGAGATCTAAAATAAACCTACACAGATCTCTGCAAGGAAAATGAAGAGGTGAGTTCCCCAATGAGAAAACAAACAATCAAGAAATCAAAAAAGGAAAACTTTTTCATTAATGATTCCAGGCAGTAGTGGAGCATGGTGGTGAAGATCACAAATGCTGGGGACAAACATGAGGGTCTGAAATCCCACAGCACTGGGTAGCTGTGACACTGATATTTCAGTGAAATTTTCTGCACCTCAGTCTCCTATCCATAGACTGGGGACAGCCACAGCACCCATCTCCTAGAACAGTCTTAAGAATTAAGTTATTTTTTATATAAAAGTTTAAATAAAATACCTCAGATTTTAAATATTACCCCAAAAGCTCAAGGAACAAAGAAAACAGTGATAAATTGGAGTTCATCAAATGTTAAAAATTTGCTTCAAAGGACACCATCCAGAAGGTGAAAAAACATCTGAGAGGAGAAAATTTTTTCAAATTATTTATCTGATTAAGTATTTGTATCTTCAAATAAAAGAAAAAACTCCTACAACTCAACAAGAAAAAGAGAACTCAATTAAAATGTGTATAAAGTATCTGAAAATGTATTTTTCAAAGAAAATATACAAATGGCCAATAAGCACAATCAAACGATGTTCAATATCATTAGCTGTAAAAGAAATCAAGTCAAAACCACTAGGAGAAACCGCTTCACACTTACTACAATAGGTTATAATAAAAAAAAATGTGTAACAAGCACTAATGAAGACACAGAGGAAGCGGAGCGCGCAGCCCTTGCTTTTGAGGATGTAACACAGGGTGGCCACTTTAGAAAACAGCCTGGCAGGTCCTCAGAGAGTTGAACATTTGGTTTATGAATGACCCAGCATTTCTGCTCTCTGGTCACACAAGTAAGAGAACTGAAAACAAATGTCCACATAAAAATTCCTACAGGAGTATTCACGGCGCCATTACTCTTCACAAACAAAAAGCAGACACAACACAAACGACTATCACCTGATGAATGGGTAAACAGTAGGGCCCAGATATACAGTAGAATATAATTCAGCAATAGCAAAGCATAGAGTACTGACCCAGGCCACAACCTGGAAATACATTGAAAAAGTTACTCAGTGTGAAAGAAGTCAGTCACAATAGACAGTTCCATTTACATGAAATAACTTGTTTTACATGAAATGTCCAGCACAGGCAAATCCATAGAGAGAGAACAATGGCTGCCTGGGGCTGGGGGAGGATGAGGAAGATGGGAATGACTGCTTGTGCATACAGGGCTTCCTGTTGGGGGATGAAAATATTCTAAGATTGACTGCGATGCACAATTCTGGGCTTTGAGTAAAAACCGCTGCACATTTTAATGGGTGAATTGTATTAAAACTGTTAAGGACAAAAGCACCTAGGGCCAGAACCTTCAAATAGTAAATGCAAATTGCTAACTTTTATTACAGGAAGAAGAAACTGCCCTCAGCATGAAAGCAGGAGATCGGCAAATATGGGTTAACAGAATTGGACAAGAGCATTTCACTTGAAAGAGTTGCTGAGTGTACACGAAATATTCAGAAATAGGAAAATCAGCTTGACATCACGAAGAAGCATTCTGCTTCAAATGCAGATCAAGGATTCGGCAAGCCCAGCTGCTAGAAATAACCAGAGAAGAAACCTGGTTCTTACAACAAGCACCAGAGCCAACAAGGAAATGGTGGTGAGGAAAGCAGGCAGCCAAAAATCTGGAACAGTTTGCTACAAATAATTTCTCCACTGAAAATTCAAAAATAAAATGAAAGTGATGCAATGCTGAGCTGGCCTCACGTTAAAGGGCTTCCTCTGCTGCTCGACAGTTCTGTAACCCCGAATGAGAGACTCAGGAGAATCAGCATGGCTCCTGGCAGTCCCCAAGTGACTGCCCTCCAGCACGTTTACCACCATCACATCTGCCAGGGTTGTATTGCAGAGAAGAGACCAACTTCTAAAAGGCACAGGAAATGTTTACCAGGGAAGAAAAGGCTGCTGTCAGTCCTGGGACAGAGGCAGTGTGAGCAGAGGCCAGAAGGCTGCAGGTGAACTGGAGCAGACCTGGGGCAGGAAGGGACCACGGAAGAGCAGATCTCAATTTTCTACTCTCTCTTTACCCTCGGGTAGGAGAGATAAAGCCTGCATCCTTCTCACCTGGAACTGTGGGTTCTGGCTGGCAGAAGTCTTACGTACAGGGAATGAATACTCAAGACTCTGTGGAAAAAGTCACGAAAGAGAGAGGGCGTAGGGACCCAACTCCACGAGCCTCTCAAATGATCCCATATTTATTGTGTATAATCAAAGGAAAACGTCATTAACAGTTGTGTGATAGTAAGCAGGAACTTGGGGAAAGAAGGATGAGACAGAGATTGTAGAATCCACCATGAGTACAAAGGCTTAGTGTATCTTTAGGTAAGTCATGGGGTGAGGGGAATAAGATACATCCTTTAGACATGTGAATTACAAAGCAGACCACCAGACCAGCTAGGTCCTTGCTTGGGGGATAATAGAGTATCTAACTGCACACAAGCCCAGCCTTTATAGCTGTGGGCCTGGGTCATTGCTTTGCGATGAGCAGAGTGCTATCTAAAACATCATCTACGCAAGCAAAGCATTATCTCTGCTTTTTAAGGCAAGGAGACAGGAGTGAGGATGCACAGGCACTTGCTTGCAAAGCAGTTACTAAGCATACGTTTTCTTCTTAAATTTGACAGGCGGCTGGGATCTGTTACAATTTGTTAACCCAATCATGGGCTCCCACATGGAACCATTATGGAGGACACCCTAAGGTGACAAATCCTGGCTCTGGGTCTTTTCCTGCCAGCTTCAGCCACTCTAGCAGAGTCTAGGCACATTCCTGAATAATGATCATACAGAACCACCCACACTGTTAACTCCTGGTGCTTGAAACTTAATTTTAGCTCTACACAACTTAACGTAGAAAAGTTTCAGAAATAAAAGATATTATATTTACTTTATATCTCATCATAGGACTGATTTTTCTGATTGCTCTAAGCTGCTTCTTCTTGGTAAAGCACCTAATTCTGCAGGTGAATTCAGTACTTTCTTTGGGCATAACTAGCCAGTTTGGGCTCGCTAACTTCTATTGGTCAAATACCGATACACTTAATTGATTTCATTGTTCATCAATTTCAGCTGGGAGCAGAGGGAGTGTCACTCTGTTCCTCAGCCCACCCTCAACCCTTATCATCAGCAACTCAGGCCTCTGGAAACCAAAAAAAGCTTTTGTTTCCCTTCTACAGTTTCAACAAACCCAACAGGATACATAAGCCTGGAGAAAGAATTCAACACAAATGTTAAAACAAAAATCAATAAACCTGAAGCAACTCCATCTCCGAATCATGATACACAATGACATGAGATTAAGTGTGTCAGGCCCAAAGCATGGGTGAGCCTGACCACCTGATTTCTATTCTTCAAAGGAAGGAAAGTTTTCCTATTTTTTATTATCACTCTGTCATTGTTTCTGATTAAGCCAAAAACTAGTTTATGAAATAATTAAGCATTGAAATAACAGATTTTTGTTGTATCAATTACAGAAGGCATTCAGAGGTGTTAGGAAAAACCACCTCTGTAAAAAATGCAAAATTTCTTCCACTGTGAAGAACACGTATACAAAATGCAACAGAGAATTCAAGCTCTTGTGGAGAGGAGCAAAAGCCACAGAATCAAAGCAAAGTCATTACTATGAGTCAACTCAAAATTCACTGGACAATCATGTTCAATGCATTCAATGAAATTTAAAGGCATGCTGCAAACCATACACTTAATGATCTGCAGGCTAGAGGAAGAATTTCTCTCTTTAACAGACAAGAGTAATCAATAGGGTGCCCCACCAAACAAGGACCAAAGGACAATCAGGTTTTTAACAGTTCTGATATATCAGCATTTTCTAAAGATCAAAATCCAGAAATTTTAAACATTGATTCACACCACAATGAAACAAGCACTTAAAAAAAAAGAAAAGAAAATAAGCACATAGAACATGTACATAGATCAATGAGAATTTCTTGAGACGCTGGAAGAAACAGGCTATAGTCTTTTACTTGAGAAATAAAACTACTTTTAAAGATAAATGCTAAAACACATTTCATCATTCATGTTGCCTTGAAAAATCTGAGGCACTTGTATCTGATTAGAAAAGCAATTCTGAGTAATAGTGTGTTACAATTCAGAGCCAGTTTGCTTTAGAAGAAAAGAGAAAAGAAAAGCTACCGTTTCTCATATACTGCACAAAGTGTGAAGTGTCTCCCTGCCTCTTTCTCCTCCCGTTTTCTAAGCTCATGCTTCCCAACCCTTCTGAAACAAGTATGAGAACCTCTTATTCCCGCCAATATGCCAAATGACAAAAGAAAATCAATTTATTTGTGTAAGTATATGCTTAAACCTTGAACTGGAAGAGAAAGATATCAGAAGTCTATATGGAACTTATTTCTACATTCCTGAAATCACACACACAAACGTTCACACAGACACAGACACAGACACATACCCCCTGGATTACTGGGAAATTCACAAGCTTAGGATTTCCATCTTCTAGAAGATAACTTTGTAGTTAGTTTAAAATACAAAACTGTCAGCTTTGGAAAGCCTTGATCACCTGCTAAACCATCCAAATATCAAAGAGACCCAATTAGCCTTCTCGGTAGAATGTAATTTCCCATGATGGCAAAACATACCCTAAAAAGTCCTTGATCTAAGTCTCGTGTTTATCACTAGCTATGATCGTTTTTAAGCACATTAACAGATTCAGAAACTTATGTCTCAACAGCATTTATTCTTATTGAAATAGTATACGTGTTCATTTGCCTATACAGAGACCAGGTCCCATGATGGAGTTTAAGAGCTATTTTGTGTATTGCAATATTTATTTTTAAGTGCAGAAAAGGAGGGTGGGTATTACTCAGTTGTAGAGCACCTGCATAGCATGCACAATGTCCTGGCTTCAGTCCCCAGTACCTCAAAAAAAAAATAAATAAAATAAGGGCATATTTAAAAATGAGTAAAGTTATAAAAAAATGCAGACTAAAAACCACTGCAATCTAGGAGACACAATTACAATAAAAAAAACAAGAGTTTCTATCAATTATTGGCTATTTGCCAATCGCAGAGACAACCAGAAATCACACCTGATAACCATCACGTGTGATTCTCAGCAACCCTACTAAGTAGACACGGATGGGAAACCAGGCTCTGCAGATGAGGAGACGGAGCTCAGAGGAGCCGGGGACGCTGACCGTCCTGCTTCCCGTGACACCACATCAGCCCAGGGCAAGCGCTGACGGAGCTGCAATGAGGGGACACCCAGCTGCATGGAACCTTGGGGCACTGGGGAGTCCCAGAAAACACTAAAAACTGTTCAGTGAAAAACCAGCTCAAATATAATACACTGTGCCACATTCTTTAAACAGGGAACATGAGTGAGACCTTTTTGATGCCTCCGTGTCCTTTCTGCCATCGTCAGTTACTTGCCCTCACAGCGTGACCAGTGATGAACTGGACCCCATATGAAGCGCACTCAGATGGCAGAGCATTTGAAGCTGTTTTATGAAGTTTGTAAGACTCTGTCTGTGCCTCACACAGGCGGTCATCCATCACTTCTCACCGGTGTGGATGTACCACCTGAAATCACTCCTTTCTGCTTTTTAAAATCCCTTCATCTACTCCAGACTTTTCAATAGCAAAGAAGCAGCTAAACCACAGACAGTGGACAGCTTTTCACCAAATTTCTTGAACAGCCCATCGGACTACCTGGAAGCCCTTTACTTTTATTAAACCCACTTCCAGGTACTTCATCATTTTCGGATTGGTGGACTTGGCCTCTGACTGAGCTACTCAGAGAGCTCCCAGCCTCACATCCGTGAGAGGACCCTGCTGTTGGGAGAAATCAGTGAGAAAGGCGTACATCCCCCAGTCATGTCTGCATGGCTAGAAGTGCCACAACGTGCTAAAAATTTATACCATCATAACCCCTGGGCTCCCATGGACTGGTTTCACATTAACCAAACTCATGAGACACTGATGCAAGAAAACCAGAAATTTAACTTATTAATGTAACAGAAGATGTGAAACTATGAACCAGACTGCAATATCAGAGTTCAACCATGAGTATATGTTCTCCTCCACGGCCCAAACACGGGCAGGCAGTCACATGGCAAGTGTGGACAGAAGCAGAGCAGGAAGGATTTCTAGATGAATTCAATGGACTAAATTTCTGTTATACCAACAGATCTGCTGCCTGGAAAACAATTAATTCTAATCACGGTGCACTCTTCGTGGACAGTTGCCGAGACACGACTGTGAGCACCTGTGTAACTCTCCTTTCCCTGTCCTTTCTGGGCTAATTGATGCACAGACGTACAGAAATCGAGGGATGCAGATACATCTAAACACCCAAAGCCCATTCTGGGAGCCACAATACCATACAGCCAGGGTTAAAATACTTGCTCTGCCACTTACTAGTTCTGTGACCTTGGTCAACTTACCCTCTGTGTGCCTCAATTTCCACACTGTGAAACTGGGATAACAATCAAACCTTCCTTACTCGCTTGTTGAGAAGATTGAAGGATTCATTTCTGTAAAACGCTCAGAAAAGAATGTAGCACATTTTGGGTGCTCAACAAATGTCAAATTAATATTACAGTGGTTTACAAGTCTCCTTCCTAATCATCTTCTGTGTTTCCTGGCTAGACTAATACCCAAAGGAAATTCTTATTTCTCCTTTTATAAACTCATGGGATGAACCCTTCTGTTCCATCCCACCACCTGTTTAAACTGATGGAAGGGATACCTCCTCCCCACTCCTCTGGGCCATGCAGAGTGCTACTCCCTTCACAGCCCTGACCCCTGGCCCACAGCTAGCCCTCCTCACATTAACAGATTGAGTTGTGATTCCGGGGAGACAAGCAGGGCATGTGAAACCCTTCCTTTCCCTCCAGTGTTGACTACCCTAGGGAAGCACCCTGGATGCTCAGCTCCATTGCAGAACAGCCCTGTGCATGATGGGGCTCATTCTCTCAAGGGAAGGCTTGCTGTGGCCCAGAGATACCTGGGACAGGGTGAGTCTCTACTTCTGGGACACAGTATCATGACACTCATTTATCCACAGCCCTGAAGTTCATGGAGAACGTGGCTTCATCAGTAACAAAGAAGACATTTATCGCCTGCCTACTCTTTTGTGTCATCTCTCAGTTGGCTGCTGGAGACAACATGTGTATAAGTATTGGTTCCCCTTAGGCCCCAACATATATGAAGTAACAAAAATTTCTGTGGCTTAACGTTGGTCCAGGGCGACTGTGTAACAGTTCTGACTCTGCTGATGCTAAATTATGGGTGTAGGAATTATGGAACGTCCTCAAATATCTTTCATCATAAAATCAGCTTTTCTTATTTTCTTGTTTCTTTGTAATTACCAAAGACTATAAAATGATGGCTGCACACAAAACAGCAGCTAAAGTTTATGAGCTCTCTTGACATACCCACTGTGGTAAACATGTTACATAATTACTAATTCTCACAATTCTACAAAGCAGATATGAGTGTCCCCTTCTCACAGACGAGGGGAAAACTCAGAACGAGCTGACTCAGGATCACATGGTTCAGTGTCAGCACGTGCAGGCAAACCCAAGTCAAGAAACTACACCCCATCATATATGTACCAAATCAACTCCCACCAATTAACACACAGCGGCGGGGTCAATACTCAGGGAACTCAACACACCTTTCAGCTTTATGGTGCTCCAGAGGCAGCTTCTAGCTGTTTTATAATATCCCGGCTCACTGGTTTCTAACACTAGAAGAAAAGCCCGATTTTGCCATTGTTTGCACAGCAAGTCTGAAATGTTCACAGCGAGATAAAAGAATAAAACTATGATATAAGCAGAAAAAATTTTCCAGGTAGAAAGACATAATGGACGTTGTGCTATTCTGAAGCATTAAGCAAAGGAATCAAAATAAAATCACATTGTTTAAGCCTTATTTTACAAACAGAAAAATTAAGACTGTAAAAAGTTGCAACAGCGCCACCTATGGCTAAAAAGACCTTCCAGGTTGCCGGGAAACATGCAACACAAAAATTGACTGTAAGATGAGAAACGAGAATCAGATAACTAGAAGCTTATGTAGCATATACTGCACTTTGCTTCGGGGGGATGGAGGGGTATTCAGTATTTAATCTGATATTGCTAATACTCCTAAATATAAACAAAAGACATAGGCTCATGGAAGCTCATCTTAGAAGAGGAAAGAATCCAGTCCAGCCACTTCATTTTACACGAGGGGAGACTGAGACCTGAGATCTGTCCTCCTGGCAATCAGCAGCAAAGCTCTCCTAGGTCTCATGTCTTGCACTGTAGTAAAAACCAACAGAACTGTACTAGGCCTATATTCATAAAAGTCACGTCTGTATTTTTCCAACAGTAGGTAATCTAAGTATCTTGCAAAATACTTCTCAAAGAGCCAGGAAATCATAGAAGGGTATTGAAATACAAAAACATTTATTTACATATTAAAACAGCATGAGCTTTATTCTCTCTATTAAAAAAGTGACATGTCAAATCAAAATTTTGAAATTTTAAAACCTGAAAAGAGTGCAGAAAAAAATCAAAATTTTCTTTAGTCACAAAAGAGAGAAGCTTATTCCCTGATAATAATCAATGTGGATTTTTCTAAACTTAATGGTTCTGGTCAGAATCCCGAGAAATTAAATGTCTGATGGATGGTTACACGGCAACATGAATTCTGAGCTTACATTCTGTGTAAATAATCTTCAAGGTCGTCTGCTTAAGGCAATTTAAGTAGTCCCTGTCTCACTAGAATGACACAGATTTCATTAAAGCTTCATACTGCACTTAAAAAAAAACAATCCTAGTTACTTTAAGCCATATTAATGTATATCATATATACACATATTGAATATGCATCAGAAATAAGCTACCCTTTTTAGTATTCAGAGTTGATACTTCTAAACTATCAGTCACTGTGAAAGCACATTTTTATTAAGCACCTCTACGGTGCTTTGTATACAAGGCGTCCAGCTCTCACAGTCAGACAAGGTAAACCATATTACTCAAATTTCACAAATGACGAAATATACTTAAGCCATGTAAACAACTAAGATATTCATCATCAGGAAAGAAAAGAGTAAGGATTTTACTTACAATACTCACTGACAAAGTTTTCTTTCATACTAAGACTACATAAAACAAATTCAGTGTTTGGAAATTTTTCAGTAAATAAGCACCACTAGAAAAAACAAGTAACATCATTAGCAACAGTTGGACTTTCAAAGACCACTTCTCTCTTGCACAATAGTTATTTTAAATGTTTTGTTTTTAGTTCTCACAAAGCACTAAATTAAAAAACTATTTCCTTTACAGTCATTACCTGAGAATAAAACATTTGTGAAAATGTACAATTTTAATTTATGCCACTCTGCCTCTCATTCTCACTGGTGTCTCTCCTTTGAAGACCTCATCAGGCTGAGATAGCTAAAATCGGTCATTTATGGGCTCACAGGAGTTCGGGAAAACACTCAACGGGAAGCTGATTAGAGGAGCAATTGAGAATTCATCCTGTGCAGCCTGGATTCCAGCATCGAGCTAGCCACCGCCAGCTGCGTGTCATTTGGGGCAAGCTGACCCATCTCTCAATCCCTCAGCTACAAAAAAGGAGACACTGATACCTACAATCAAACACTTGCTATGAAGTAAAATATGAGCAAAGCATTTTAGCCTCAGTTAGGCGTCCACTCACAGCGAGTTTGGTCATTATGATGATGAGGATGGCTGTTAACAAATTAAGCTCGACCAAACAGGAGAAATCACCTTGAAGGAGAAACATTTTAAGTCCATGAGTATTTCCTTTTGGGTGGACTGTAGAATATTCTATAGATTTTTTTTTAATAAACCAAATTTTGTCCATTAATTGTAGATTTACAGGTTCATGGACAAGTCTCCAGAAAAATAATTAGAGGCCTCTAACCTCTGAAAATTAAGATGTAAATTTAAAAAAAAAATCAGGGAAGAGATTATACCTCATTTGGGAGAGTATGTGCTTAGCATGCATGAGGCCCTCAATTCAGTCCCCAGTAACTCCATCTAAAAACTTTGTTTTTTAAGAAATAGAGAATTAAAGCAAAAGGATGGAGGAATACGGAAATTTTTAGAGACTCATCTCAGATTTAAGATAGGGAAGAAACCATCCAATTCTCAGAAGAAATCTTGAGGACTATGTAAACTGGATCTGAGATGTCTAGTCTTTTAACATTATTCATGAAATCATATTACCAAGTCTTAAAACTAACTGATAACCCACAGTGGTGATACTGATCATAACAGCTACCATCACGTATCGAGCTCCGGCTAGGACTGCTCTGTTCTGACATCTCTACCCCTAAGGCCTCACCAGGCGGAGAGCACTAAATTCGGTCATTTATGAGCATCTCGTGTAAGTCCTCCATTTGTGCTTCTCACTCTCCCCTCACCAGCTCCTCTGAGGGAAGCACTGTTATCATCTTCCCCACCCGCAGATAAGGCCACTGAGGCACAGACACTAAACCCGTTCCAGGCCACATTGGAATTAAAGGACGTCTGTATTTCTGCTGTTTTGCTTTTGACAAAGGAATCTGAGATATCAATTCAAAGCAGACTGTTAAATAATCAAGTCTGTCAGGTCTTCACCTCAAAGAGCAGATACTATAAATTCCTGCTGTAGGATGAGGCTGCCGTCACAAACTGACTCAGCTTGAAATTAATATCCAAGATGAAGCAGCGGATACACGTAAATATTCACGATTGTCAAGTCTGCCCACGGGTCTGGGCCCTTCACTGCCTGAAAGGGGGTGAAATCCCCACCCGTGTCTGGGAGGGAAGTGCGGCTCTTCCCGGGCTCACCCAGGCTTCATAGGCTATTTACCCCCACAGACTAGCCTCAACGGTTAAAAGCTCTCAAGATTTTTACACCAGGCAAAACTGAAAGACATTTCTGTAGATGGAGCACTTTCTCAGGCTTAAATTTTTTTGCCTACACTCAGCCAGAGGGAGAAAAGAAACAGGACTCTACAAAGTCCTGACCCTCACCACTCACAGGAGTAGAATGACCACAGCAGAAGATGGCCCTTCACATTGCAGGATGTGAACAAAATAAAGATGCCCCAACAACAGGCACTCCCAGACACAGCGTTCAGCAGTCTTCTGCACAATCACAGTTGTGCAGCCCTCAACACCTTCTATTTCCAGAACACTTCATCAGCCCAAAAGAATCCCCCTATCACTAGCATTCACTCCGTAATCCCCCTCCACCCAGCCCCTTCCAACCATCACCTGCTCTCTGCCTCTGCATGTGCCTTTTCTGGGCTTTTCAGATCACTGAAATCAACAATATCTGGCCGTTTGTGTCTGCTTCCTTTCAATTAACATGCTGTTAGCAAGGCTTGTATATTTTGAAGTGGCATCAGCATCTCTTTATTTTTTATTTTTTTTGGAAACGTTAAAGATTATTAGAAGGTGGTAAGTACTATCAAAAAGAGTAGAGTGGAGCATAAGTGATTGTGTTTCAAAGGGAAAAGTGTGGGTTGAACAGTCAGGGTGGACTTCCCAAAACAGGTGGCATTTTTCATTTTCCTCTTTTTTTTTCTTTTTTATTCACTCTTACGTGTGAATAATGTTCCACTACATGGAGATACTACATTCTGTTCATCCATTCAGCAGCTATGTATGGACGAGGTCCAGAAGAATGAGTGTAAGGGGTGACTAGCATGGATGGCATTTAAGCAAAGGGCAAAATGTGTTTTCAAAAAAAAGCCAACAAACAGAGGCGCAAGGAAATTCAGTGCGTTTCTGAGCAAAGTGCTTGCTTGCTTCGGCAGGACTACCGTGCAGGGCTGGGGCGGATATTGGCAGGAATCACGGTGAGGGAGTCACCTGAGAAGACATCCCACTGCAAGCAGCTCAGCCAATCCTCCTCCCTCATCCTGTATTGTTAGAGCAATGTTTCTAGGTTACTCTTATTTCAATTAATAGCATTTAACTGCACGTCTGATCATCACCATCAGACCACATTACCTCCAAGTCACAGAAAATCATTCACTGACCGGAGCAGCACCAGGACATAATGGTGATGGATTAGGGAGTCCTGCAGCATTCCAGCCTGCAGGCACAAACCCCACATGTGCCCTGGTGATGTCCAGAAAATAAAATGCATGGAAATATCTCACTGCTGGAACACGACAGCTGCCCTCAAATTGCCCGAAAATCATGCTGGCAAAGCACTACTCAACCTTCTCAGTACAAAAAAAAAAAAAAAGCTAAGAAGGCAAATTTAGGCTCTTCCATTGAAAACCAGCAGCCACCACTGCCAGTATTTGAGCTGGAATGCTCCTGACTTTGAGAACCACTGCGCAGTTACTTTTCAAACGTGAAACTCATATATATATACCACGTAGATGATATTGCAGTAGGATTTTTCTTTTCAAAATTTCCAGTTGCAAAATTAGCACAAGAAAGTTTATGTTTAGGCTTTAAAAAAAAATCAATTATCCTCCATTTTCTTAATTTTGAACTTATTATTATTTTATAAATGGAGCTATGGTGCGTATTTAAAACCTTTTGATTTCTGAAAACAAGACGTTTATGACCTCACTATTTCAGAGCAAACTTTAACGATTCTTTGAGAGGTGGGGCCTGGGGTGCTCACTAACAGCTCTTTAAATACTGACAAGGATGTGCTATTAAGTAATACAAAGGCTCTAAGTCCACATTAGCTCAGAAAGCAAAGAAACCACACCAAAGACTTCCTTAAATATTTTATATATTCCTATTCTTTTGAATATTAAAGCTCTTAAAACATATGATTTTTTTTGAAAAAGACAACAGCTGTAATAATTTTCCTCTCACCAAGAAAGCAATCTTTATCAGGAATAAAAACCCCTATGGAAATCGAAATGACAGGACGTTTCTAGCTAAGTGAACATCCAGATCTGAACACAAACCTAAATCCTATCAGATCTCACTCGAAGGAGCTCTACAAAGGCCTGGGCAACCCTGGAGATTAGCTCTTTTGTTCCAAATGTTGGCTGAGCTAAGATAATCACACTAGGCATGGAAAGAGAGAAGAGGAATGTCCCCCTGGCAGCCTCCATCAGTTTTCTTCCAGCCACAAGGTGCCTCTAGGGCAGCCCCGCTAACAAGTCCCCCATAAGAAAAGCCGGCATCCACACTGCCCCTGCCGTCCCCAAGTAGCCCCGAAGCCCATATCCCAGCCTGTGAATGGTCTTCAAATGATCCCCCAGTTGGTGGCACCCTCCACCTCTTCCCCGCTACACACACACACAAAGCCACGACAGCCTTCCCAAAGCACAAATTTGATTACATCAACCCCACTTCAAACAGTTCAGAGGCTCCCTGGTAGAGTTCTAGCCCCACCCCAGACCCTGCTCGCCCAGCCTCATCTCAGTACATAGGTCCCCAGTGACCTCAGGAGCCCCCTGACCTGCTCCTACTTCCCACTTGCCTCCAGGTTCATTTTGACTGTTTCCCAAGGAAGCCTTCCCTCCCTCCAACCTCCACAATTTGTTCCTCTCTTCCTAGAACATTCTAGGCTAACTGACAACGCTAAGCTCTCAAGAAGCAAATACATTTTGCTTATTTATGTGGCTACACTCTCTCTCCCCTAGACTCACTGAAGTGCACGTGTTATGAATAAATGAATGACGGGTTGGATCTCAAAGGGACAGACATACCTGCTCTCGCCCGTCCCGACCCTTTTGTCTGTAGTATATCAGAAGCAAAACCAGAAGTACCTTTCCTGAGGGTCACTTCTGTTGACACCCTTCACTGCCTACTGTGTCAGTTCTAGTAAAACTCAACTTCTTCCAAAGCCCTACACCCCGGACTCTCTCCAGTGTCCTCCCCAGCAGGGGCTCCCTCCACCCTGGACCGCACAGGGCACTCTCCCCGGGTCCCCACGCCAAAAGCCTCCAGGCCTCTGCCCGGGCTGCCCCTGCGATCTGAGACACATTCTTGACTCCTTCTCCTGGCTGACTCTTACTCTGTCCTCACAACTGAATGTACAGCCCATTTCTTCCAGGAAGTCCTCTCTGATAATGTCCTTTAGGTCTTGTCTGGGCTCTATCTATAGCAGCAGTACATGGTGACCAACTGGGTGTTTGCCCGCTCCTTTGAGACCACGAACACTTGGGAACCACGTGGGAAGGAGTGAGAGATTACAAGACAGGTGGGGGAAGCAAAAAGCAGAAATCACAGCCCAAGTCCCAAATTCAAGGATACTTTCTCAGAAAAAGGTATAAACTATTTCACACGTGTGCAATTTGGCTACTATTTTTGTGGCTTGTGGACAGCAAGAACTTGGTGTTCTAGCCCAAAACCCAGGTTACATGCAAAGAAATGTATATATTCTTATCCAAAGGAAACCAGAGCTGCTCAACAACAGTTTTCATTTAGAACTGAAAGGAAATTTGATAAAGGCAATCTCTCTCTCTCTCTTCTTTCTTTTCTGGAATCATATAATTTTAGAAGTATTTGCGTGACTAACAGACGTCTACAGCCCGTGATTCTGCACTGAAGTGTTTGGGGCTGAGGAAGCCCAGATTACATTCACTCTGTAAATGCAATCACACCAACACACTGATAGGTGCCGTGAGTGGTGGAGCTGATGTTCCAAAGCAGGCAACATTATTCTGTAAGAGAACTCTAAATAGAAAGTAAGAAATGCAATGTCCTGTACTCAATTTCATTTGCTATATGGGCCATTAACTGATAGTATATTTTGACTAATGAAACCCAAAAATAAATTGTCAACGTCGATTTTCTTCATCTGACCGTTTTATGCTAACATCGGATATTAAACTCTCACTCCATATGGAAAGCTCAGGCCTATGCTGCAGCACAGATACATCCCGAGGAAGAAAGCCGACCAAGGGAGAACTGGAGAGTTTCCCTTCAGAAGCTGCAAAGTCTGGTTTTGCACCTGTACACCATTTGCAACCACGTCATCATCAAAGGAGTTAGACGTTACCTCTCTGGGGCGAAAATCACTGCGTGCTTCAGAACCATCAAAGAATGCTGAGCTTTGTGAAACAGTCCAGAGGCGCTTAAATCATACTTTTTCTGAAAGGCTCCAAAACTGACCCACTTCACCATTCCAGGTATAACAGGGAAGTACTGGAAACAGTAGAGAGAACATGCCCTTGAATTCTGACAAGGCCCTGCTTGAATCCTGCTACAGCATTTACTAGTCACTAAATGGACCAATTCTTTAACCCCTCTGAGAAGGCTTCCCAATCCCCAAAAGGGGGCTGTCAGCGCCCACCTGGGAGGCATGGATGTGAATGCAACACGCAAGTAGGGCGGCCGACTGGTACCTGACACGGGGCCTGGCTAGTTTCCCTCCGCTGCCCTTTTCCCCCTTTAAACTTGCACTGTTCCCCCGGTAACGATCAAGCCCCCGGAACAGACTGCCCGTATCTTCTGTGTATCCCTGGATACATGCCTTACCCTTAGGAGGCCAGAAAAACAACTGCCTCCTCCCAAGTCACTAACAATGTTCTTAAGAGTCTGGGTATTTTTAACTCTATTTTTCAGGGAGACTATTCCAGAATTTTGCAAGCACCATTCTCCAGGTTGGCTCCCCTCCCAGTGCCCATCCCTTCTCACCTCAGATCCTCTGTCTGACTGCCTTCTGTTCATGGGAAAGCGAGTCCGGTAAGGTGGGGCTCCCTAGACCTCCCTCCCTCCCTCACAGGTGATTGTGACTAACTTCTCCCCATTCCTCACTGCAACTCTAGCATCTGAGGAGTCTACCCTCCCGTACCCTGCAGACTCTGCACCTTCCCAAGACGCACACGTGGCCACGACCCTCCCTTCAGATTTCTTCCTGGCTGGCCCTGCCCAGCCCCTGGCCCCTTAAGGATAACTGGCATTGCTTTGAAAATGGCAAACGCCACTGACTGACACACCAAAGCTGTATGGTCTGGGCTTTCCTCCAACCAAGACACAGCCCTGCCCCCCCTCAGCCTCAGTCTGCAGCTCTCGAGATGATCTAATTCACATGCAAGGCTGTGAACACCAGCTAAGAATGACGACTCCCAACGTGTATCTCTAGTCCGGCTCCTTCACCTGAGCCCCAGGCTCATCGACCCGAGTGCCTCTTTGAAGTCCTAATTTGGATGACAAATGGCATCTTAAAAATGCCTCATGTCCACCATTTACTCTAGAATTCCATTCCTGGCAGGTATCTCCCAGACTCCCCATTTTAGTAACAGCCCCAGCACCCACCGAGGTGTCTGAGGTCACATTCAATTTCCACTGTTCCCTCCCCCAGGCCCTGCCCTGGAATCAGTCCTGTTATTTCCATCAATAAGCCCATCTCAACTGTAGTTCTGTAGGGACCATGGCCGGAAACACACAAGCTCACAGCATGGTGCACTAACAGTCCTCCGTATGGTGCTCCCTGGAGGGGGAGGCATCTCCTGCTGCTGTTCACCTCAGAAGGCAGTGGATTCTCACACAGGATGTCCAGGAGAAGGGACTCAAGGTTCTCCCATGGTCTGAGCTTTGAAGGGCCCGAGGTCTGGGGGAGCTCCTAATTAGCAGACACACTTGCCAATGAGCAGATGAGGATGGGGGAATCCACGCAAGGCTGTTATCACTTCAACTCATGGGCTCTCAGGAGCCACGGGAAAGGCCTGTGTCCAGTGTACAGCCCAGCCATCACAGATCCCAGCCTGCATTTGCCAACCCGGACAGCCTAGACTCCATCTACTTGTGACACTTACTTCTGTTCTGTTCCCCACCCAGAATGTGATGGACTCATTCAGATATTCTGGCCTGTCTCAAGAGAGACAAATTCAGTGAAAAATGAAGTGTCCACATTTGGACCAGAGCATGAAAGGAGAAACAAGGCCTCATGGTCAGCATGATGGTGGTGGCCAAACCCTTCCACCGGGTGAGATGAACCATGGTGAGGGTGAGAATCCAGGGTCCTAGGTCGGCCAAATCATCTTCCTTCACGGTTGTCTGGGGTGTTGGAGACTGACTACCACAAACTAACGACACGGCTGTCAGTGGTGGATGTCAGCTGCAACAGAAACGGATTCAACTCTTTACTGCCAACATGGGTTAAAAGTAAAGGCCGGGGCAGGGAGGTCTGCACGGCTGCTGAGGCAAACCACAGACCCAGCTCTGAATGCCCACTGGCTGGAGTAGAGAGGAAGCTACGGCCCTTTTAGCTGTCCCTGTGTCCAACAGATCCAGGTGAGCCAGCTACTTAGGAGAAGGTCATGTTGTCCTGATACCCAGAAAAACCAGCCTCGTAAAGGGAACAAATAGTGTCATGGATTTTAGACCCAATTCTGCCCCTTTATGAAGGCAAAGTAAAGTAAATGGCACGGGGAAGTTGAATGCAAAAAAAAAAATTAAAGAACCAAACGGTGACCGCTTCCTCCAACAGCGTCCCCTGCAGCTGTCACCTCCGTGGCGACCACTTCCTCATGACGGCCAGGAAGCGCCGTCATGCACGTCACACAGCGACAGCCAGGAACCGCGTGCCGAGCACGTTTGTGTAAAAGCAGGAATCGAGCAAAATGCTGCAGAGTTTGACCTTACAAGTTTAAATACTCCATGAAAAGAATCCCTGAGCACCCGACAAAATCAATTCGCATCTTACTTCTTCAAAACAATCAAACAAATTTAATAAGGGCGCATTTGTCACCAAATAAAAGGAGGACCAAACATGTTCCTCAAAAGCAAGGATTTCAACAGGTATCAAACACCAGTGGGTGATGAGCTAACAAAGCAAATATTCCAAAAAATTAGAAAATAAAAAATGACTAAGATAATAGATGGATCAAAACAGCTGTTAAGTTGTTGCTTTTTAAAGTGATGGAGACTGTACGGAGGGCAATCTGGCTATTTCCAATGCAGGGTGTGCACAGCCCACATTTTCAGAAGCAACAACATGCTCACTGGGCAGTACAAGTGAAAAAGGAGTAAAGAAAAAGGAAAAGAGGAACAAGAGAAAATTAGAATCACACAAGAACAAAAATGATTTTGACTGCATGTACAAGAATTTATGTGAGTGTGTGAGGCCAGGGACGCGGGGATGGTGAGGCCCAACCTCACCTCCTGCTCAAGGGAAAGCAGGGGCCTGAGGGGAGCGGCGCTGCCGGGGGACCACAACGTGTTCAGCTCCCCTAACCAAAATTCGACCTACAAGCGTCTAGGCAGCTTTTGAGCTACAAATTGTTGTCGCATTTCAGTCTGGACCGTTTTACTCACTTCCACCAAGAGTAGCAGGAGAGAATGAGGCTCTGCTCCTGCACCAAAGCATTGTTTAAAAAATTAATGACTGTGGAATAGTAAAAGAAACAATGGAGTAAAAGTGACTGGAGGAGAATGTGCTTGACCCTAGCTCACTGGCCGCGTTATCTCAATGACGTTCAGATGCTGGCTGAGCCCTTATGGTACCACAATAGACAGACCCACAAGGAGGCAGGTTTAATGCGCTGAACCACTGTGGGCTAAGTACACATCCGGCTACTCCGCCAAGTCCCAAGGGCAGAGTTCAAAGGCAAAAACAAGCTGGCATTCTCTGGTGGGTCTGCAGACTCAGAGACAAGCATTTGTTGAGCAAAAATATCACCAGTGCCTCCTATGACAAAAGAAGTGGCACTGGCGTGGGGGCTGGGGCAGGGCTCCAGGCTTCCACTGCTCACTCACCACTCTGCCCAGGGGGAGAAGGTGGTCCCTGCTTAGGTTTCGCTGATGCACCTACCTTGACTAATGTCTGGGGCCTCAGCAGGAGTTGACGGGTGAGGTGAACAGAGCCAGACTCTGTGTAGCACGGTGCTGGGAGCTATGCCCTCAGCAGTGCCCAGGCTCCTAAACATGTCAACTCATCTCCAAGAAGCAGATGGGGAGTGCGAGCATATAGATCACAGGGCCCTGTGAGGACAAGTACAGATCATGGCCACGACATGCCTCTCCTCTTCCTTAAGCCATAGAGGTATTTCCGGGGAGGAACAGAAAATTCATCCAGAGCCTGCTAGGTGGGCTCTCGCAGGTGGGACTAGTGTCCCCTGTGCTTCTCACTCACAGGGCTGGTCTAGACATTCTTTTTATCAATTCTCTAGCATCTTCTCCTCCAACTTACCAACAACCAGAAAGTAGGATCTGATCTTAGGTAAGTTCAAGAATCACAGAGCACCACCTCCAAAGCGGGCCCGGTAGCACATGCCAGGTCTTCTGACCGCCACCTGTGGGACCACCATGAGCCCTCTCCAGACTCAAGGACCGAGGCCGTAGGCCGGGGGGACACAGCTTCCCTCACTCACCCCAGCAAAGGGGGACCACGTCTCGGCAAAGGCATCTCACCCTCTTCAGCCCGAGGGACAACACAATAGATATATGGGGAAACAGAGCAGAAGGTGGGGGGTAGGCAGCCCAGAAGAGCTCATCTGTACTTCCGAGGCAAAGTGGGGCCATTGACTTAATCACAGGGACAAAGTGGGAATGAACATTTCCCTGCTCTGTCCCATACACCGTGATACGCCTTTCCCTGCATAAGGAGTTCATTAGGAAGTCCCTGGCGGTGTTTCTGATGTCCTAACTTGGCATGGTGGCTGTCGGGCAGGAAGAGACGGCCTGAGCTGAAAAGGTGCTGGGCCTGGGAGGCAGGTGACAGCGGCTCCAGCTGCAGCTCAACCAGCGCCTCGTTCTGCCTCTCGGGGCTCAGCATCTCATCTATAAGCAAAGGGATGAGCATGTACCAGGACAGGCTGCCCAACAGAAATGAAATGAGAGCCATGTAAAGAAAGTTTCCCAGTTGCCACGTTTAAAATTTGAAACAAAGAAACAAACCAACAAACAAAAAACAAATACTAGAATGTGATTTTAAGAACAGATCTTACTTAATCTACTGTATGTAAAATACTATTATTTTGACATGTAATCAATATAGGAAGTAAAGAGATAGTTTATGTACTTTTACTAGACAAGCCTCAGCGTCTGATGTGCATTTGACCTACAGCACATCTCAGCTGAGTCCAGCCTCCTCCCCAGTGCTCCTAGCATCAGTGGCTTTGGCTACTTTATTGGACAGCAACTCCAGGGGTCCCACCATGTTCCTGGCTGTAAAGCGGGAGTAAGTGTCCACAATAACCCTAAAAGGATCTCTCTGAAATAAAGGCGGATTCACTTTGAAATGTCTGGAAACCGGCGGGCTGCACCTCCCTCCCCCCTTGGCTACAAGATTGACTTCTTCCTTGCTGATCCCTTTCTGGATGTAGGGAAGCAATCCAGCACACAGCCAAGGTGGACTGGCTTCCAGGTAAATTTACCTGCTGTCTGTGTCCAGTCCCATGAAGTCCTCCTTCTCAAACGGGATGTAGGGGAGGGGGATCTTGTCCCCAGAATTCTTGGGGCCACCATCCAGCCACTTGGACTTGAGCAAGACGAAGAGTGACTCAGTGAAGTCCTCGATCCTCTTCTCCACCACCCTGCAGTACTCTTAGATTGAAGGCAACGTCGGTGCGTGTCTGCTCGGCTACCTCCCCATGCTGCACAAAGACAAAAAGCTGAGAGTCATTAAGCGATGTGCCATACAGCTCCTCTGCATGTGGAGCTTCTCGAAGGCCTTGGCAGAGAGACATTCGGTAATGGTGACAAGGCCCACGACCTTGGGGTGTTTCTGGAAGACGCTCCACCGATTCTCGGGCACATAGCGGTGCCTGTAGTGGATACAGAGTGTCCACTGGGAGCCACAAGGGCTGATATGGCTAACCGAGGTGAGTAGCTGATAGATGCAAAAGAAATTCTCCTCTGAGATGATCTCTATGGATTGGACCACAACGGGACGAGTCTGGTGGTCCTCAGCACACTGCACGTAGTCAGGGATGCTCATGTTGCAGGCCCTGCCGAGAGGGGGAGGAGATCGAGGTACATTCTCTGCTGTGTGCTACGGGCCCATCTGGGTTGCGGTGACCTGGTGTGTACCAGCCAGAAGACAAGGGAAGCCAAAGCAAATCCAAGGGTACAGTTTGTCCTCAGAGTCTGCATATGGCTACTGTAGCTCGATCACATTACCCAGCTTTTGGTCTAGGCTTCCTGCCTCTGCAGAGAAAGGTCATTTCTTATTTTCTATTTCCAAGCACCTAGCAAGGCCCTGATGCAAAGTCACTGCTCAAAAATGCTGAATAAAGAAATGAACAAAGGAAATGCTTCCCCAACCCCCTTCAGCAGAATATAAAGAAAAGGACCACAGTAGGATCAAAAGATCTGGATTCCTATTCAATTTATTTGGACTCCTAAGCTTCATAATAATGGATAAGAAAACTTGCCTTGGGGTAGAGGGTATTGTTCATTGGTAGAGCATATGCTTAGCATGTACGAGGTCCTGGGTTCAAACCCCAGTACCTCATTTTAAAAATGAAACAAGTAAATACACCTAATTACCCAGCTGAAAAAGTATTTTTTAATTCAAAAGTCAAAAAACACCTTGCAATTGACACAACATTGTAAACTTGACTATACTTCAATTAAAAAAAAAAGCCTTGCCTTACAAGAATATATCTGGATTACGGATGTTTGAAAATGTAAAATGCATAGGGTACCACCTGCATAAAAGGAGGTGACTGTACACATGTTCTATCCCTCCTTTATGAGTTATACTTCCTTTGGGGGGGTTATAACCTCTCAGAGCTAATTTTCTCAGATTAAAAAATATAAACATTACCTGATTCTCAGTACTGCTGAAGAATCAGATAACTCTATGAAAGCATCTGACCCACAGAGTTTACTCAATAAATGTTTGTTGAATGAATGAATAAACAAGCAAAGTGAATGCTGCTCCCTGCCACAAACCATCATAATGGTACTGCCTGGAAATCCCAAGCCCACGTTCACCCGACTCTGCATTAACAATGTGGGTGACCTGGACAGGCCTGCGTGCTTCTCGAAGCCCCAGTTTAATCGTGAATAGAAATAAGGGCAATAACACAAACCTCAAATTGTTAGTGAGTCAGTAATGAATTGTACCCCAACACTGCAAGATGGAACCATTAAGAAAACTGGGCAAAGGGCCCATAGGCCCTCTCCATATAATCTCTTACTACCACATGGGAATCTACATTACATCTCAAAATTAAAAGTCTAATATTTTAAAGAGGTTATCGAGGTTAGGTGAGCTCACTGTCTCAAATAAGGAACACACAGTACAAATAGGACAATGCCCAGCCCATGAGATACACTCAGTTAACATTCCCACTGAGCCCACTAGTCCCTCCAACTTCAGAACAAGAGGATGGGTCCTCGTGGCAACAGGCCACAGCACCTGAAGCTAACAAAGCTAATGGTGTCCACTTAAAAGAGCCCCTGTCACCACCCTTGTTCTAATTTTCTATTTGTAATTTTTTTCTTTTCATTAAATTGGAACTCCAAATTGCATAGAATTCTTACCAGATATCATGATGGCAGCCCTTCAAAACCTGACCACAGAGATCATGATGGCAGCCCTTCTTGGTGAAACAATAAAATGAAAAGCCATTTCCACAAGACCTCTGTGTAAATCTACTAGGGAACTTCATCCTGGACTGAGGAAGAGGACTGGGGAGTAGGGGGTAAACTGGGACACGGAGAAATATGGGCCACCTGTCCCACAATGGACTTTAGACTCACCCTCACCCTCCAGGAACGTCTAAATACACACAGACAGAGTGCTATGGACAAGAATTTTTTTTAAACAAATCCCTGAATCCCTAGCAGATCTTGTTTCTACCGAGACACAAATGTCTTATTTGTATAATGTTTCACAGAAGCCTTAAAATATTATCACCCCAACTTGACACATCAAGAAACTGAGGTAGAGAATTTTATCACATTCTACAAGATTAGAGAGAGGCCACGTCAGACACCGTATTTAAATCCAAGTCCCTGCTCCGTTGCTCACACTAGAAAGTGTCACATACTGCCTCTTTCCTGCCCTCTCCCTGCAATAAATCTCTGAAGAGTCTTTTCTGTGTCACCTGCAATCAAAATCACATCAATTTTTCACAAAGAGCTATGTCACTCCTTGGAGGACATACCAAAATCTAAAGGGTTGGGTTGAGAGGAGATATTTGCATTTTCTGTTTCTCAAAGGAAACATGGCTTTAAAAGAAACTGAAAAGTATTTATCTAGTCTAAGCGCTCATTGTGCACAGAAAGAAACGGAGGCTCAGAGGAGAAGAGGAAAGGGCGTTATTAACAAATATTGCCTCAGTGCAGCACCAAGCCAGCCCTGGGCACTTCTGGGGGAGGATCTGGAAGGCCCAGGAGAATGAGTGTTAGAAAATAGAAAGAGAAGAAGAATATAAGGCCCCGTCTCTACACCACCATACCATGAATTTCCACCAAATTACCCAGTATGGGTGCAGCCAATAGTAAGGTTGTCTAAACAGGTTATTGAAACCTGGAATTCTCAACCATAGTGGAAATTCCAGCATTTACTGTGCTTTTTTCCCAGTTCAATCATCAATTCAGTGGGCATTCTGTACCAGGGACTACACGAGACCTGGAGTTCTCCCAAATAAAGATCTCTATTACCACGTGTGCAAACCACATAAAGGCAACCAGAAGAAAAGCGCCCACAGATAAGATGGAATTACTGAAACTGAAAGCAGCCAAAGAGCATATATTACTAGGAAAAATGGTGCTCCTATAAATGGACTCATGGACATAGAAAGCAAACTGTATTTAGCAGGCAGGAAAGGAGGGATTAACAGATACAAATTAGTAAATATAAAATAAATGACAAGGACCTGCTATATAACACAGGGAACTATATTCAATTTCTTGTAATGAGTTATACTAAAAACAATCTAAAACATATATATATACATATGCATATGTTTATAACTGAATCTCTGCTGTACACCTGAAACTAACATTGTAAATTGACTACACTTAAATAAAAAATAATTTAAAAAATAAGTAAAAATAAAAGCAATGCCATTAAGAAAAAATAAAAGAACACTCTAATCCCCTTAGCTGTAGGTGGTGGAGAATTCTGGTTGCAAACACCAAGTCCACTGGATCACTCCAGCAATGGCTGTCACTCTTTCTGACCATCAGTGAGTCACTTGTTTCACTGAGGTTTCTTTTCTCTTCTGTGAAAGGCTACAGCTGCAACTAACGATGTATAGAATCTCATCATTCACAAGCCCAACAAGTAGTGAGGACTTCCCATGGGCCAGGCTCTGGACAGAGGAAAATATAGGGTCCGAAATATATTCATGGGTAGAAGAAGTTTGTGCCATAAAGACGTTAATTCTTCCTGTTTTGATAGACAGATTCATTGCAATTCTGATTAGAATTCCTACCAGATTTTTCTTGGAATGTAACAAGTGAATTTATGGTCAAGATTAGCCAAGAAGTTTCTTTAGAACCACCACTGGGGAGGGGTGGATAGGCCATTAATTTCCACTGCTCTTTCTGAAGTGATAAAAACGTTCTGGAATAATAATGGTTGCACAACTGTGAATATGCTAAAAGCTGCTGAATTTTACCATTTAAATGGATGGAATTCATGGTGTGTGAACTATATCACAATAACGCTGTTATATGAAAAAATATTTCTTGACAAATATTTTTCTTTTTATACCACTAGTCTGTCCCACAATTTAAGAAAAACAAAAAACCAATACAAACCAAACTGTGCCAGGAGTTCTTTAGGACTGCAATATCCCTGGGTCTCCAAGGCCTCTGGTGATGCTGTTCCTGTTAACACACACTAGCTGGGCTGGGCTAGTTAGGGACTGTAACTGTCTTTTTAAAATCGACGGTCACACGTTTCACCCTTGGAGAGGGAAGGAAGGAGGATATCACAGCTTCATGCCTTCAGCTCATTTTTAACAGAACCAAGCCCTGCTTTCACCACTGTTAATCCCTCTCACTATAAAAACACGTGACATCAACAAGCACCGCCATCATAATACCTGAAAGTGTTCAAGGTACTTACCTGCGGCAGAAACACTGAGGGAGGAGACAGAAGCTTGCTCAGCACTGATGCTCCCTTTTCCCGACTCCACCAGGTGAAGCTGGGCGCTACAGCCAGAGGCCCTCAGCCCCGGGAGCAGCACACACGCCACTGAGCTGGTCCTGAGGGAGGGTGAAAGGGAAAGGAGGGCAGCCCTAGGGGGGAGGGAAAGGGGGGGTGCGGGCTGCAGCCCCGCTCGGAGGCCAGCCCCAGCACCAGCATAAGCCGCCCGCTCCCGTCCAGGTCCGCAGACCACGCCCACCCGGGAAACAGCCCGCCCATTGGTGGGGACGGGCAGGCGGCCGAGGAGAGGAAGACCGGGAGGGGAGGACTCGCCGGCGGGAGAGGGGAAGCGGATGCCAGCCGCGGACTGAGGGGAGCCCGGCTGGGTCAAGAGGCGGCAGGGGCACACCTGGCCCTGGGCAGCTGTGGCCGGTGCGCCGGGGCAGGTGGCGCGGGCAGAGGGGTCTGGCCCGAGCAATCGAGCTGAACACACGCTGACTGGCGCCCTGGGGGGCTGTGACACGCCGACCGCCCTCCCGCAGCCGCCTCACCCCTTTCCCGATATCCCCTCACCTTGCACTTCCACAGCCAGAGGCCCCGGCCCCAGGCAGTAGCCAAAGGCCTACAGGGCGACAGAGCTGAGAAGCCATTGGGGCCGATCCCCGGCTCGGAGCTGGAGCTTCCAACCCGCGGTCCAGCTGGCAGCAACTGCGCATGCGCAGGAGGGCCAGCGATCCGCTCTGGGTCCTGAGAGGGAAGGGGAACCGAGGGAGGGAGAATAGGGGAGGAGGAGGGGAGGCGGGGAAAAGTGGAGGGAGACACATGGACAGGAGGAGCAGAGGGAAGGCAGTTATCTGGAATTGGGAGGGGAGTAACAGAGATGGGGAGAAAGCGTTTTACCTCTTGTGGCACCCCGAAGGAGGCAGCAGTCCTGCCTATACACCCTTCTCTTACCCGTTATTGACCACAGATCATATTTTACGTCCCTGGCCCAGCCCTCCAGCTAAGGTCTCTGCAGAAACCCTACGGGTATCATACCCGTTGCCCCCACAAGGAGCTAGGTTTACTGTTGCTCAGGGAACCAAGCACCCGCAGGTGTTGTTTCTCAGAACTACCTTGGGAAGAGTACATATTCCCCTTTTACACGCTGGGAAACAGGCAGGCACGATCTCTGCCTTAGCTCCACTGTCCCAAATGTTGGGCTGGCAGGGAGCGGGAGGTAAAATGTCAGAGCCCCAGAAGGAGCAGACTGCCTGAGTGTTGGTGTAGAGTCCCCATCCCTCCTGGGTAAACCACACCCCAACCTCGGGGAATAATCAAGGGCTCACCGTAGGCCCCTGTGTGTGGGAGAGCTGCCCTCAGTCCCAGTGTCCAACTTGCTAGGTAGGTAGAAGTGTTATTGAGTCCAAATTCATTCTCCTCAGTGCAGGACAGGCCAGTAAGTTGGGAGACCAAGTGTTGGGGCATGGAATAGCAAGTTTCTGTAGACCTAGATGGCAAACTAATGTCCTGGAAAACCATCTCCCCAAGTCACAATTCAGGCTGCTTTCCTATGTGCTTGGTTTTTGCAAACTTCTTGGTGTAGGAATTCCTTCTTGTTAGAATCCTTTGTTCTTGCAGCTATCTCCCTGGGTCAGATCCCTGTAAACCTCCAACAAAACAAACGTTATTTTCTATTCTGCAACGTGTTATCTTTATATGATTGGAAAAGTGTTAAATACCCTTAAAGGTCAGAGCCTTCAGAATAGGCTCTCCTGTATATTTTAGGCTCTAGGCAACATTGTTTTACAAGCAAGAAGAAGCCTAGGAGACAGAGCACAGGGTTAAAGTCAAAGGAACAGATCTAATATGGAGTCAGATTTCTTCTTTTCTATTACTGTGGCAGAAGCCACTTGAGGATTTAAATCCCTTAAAGTTAAAAATAAGTAAAACTTTAAAGGAATTTACATACATTGGTGGGAACTTGCATAGCATATCTGGAAAAGCACACAAAGGATTGTAAACATTGGCATCTCCAGGGAGGCATGTAAGAACAGAGGATGAGGGAAAACTTCTTTCACTTGAGTATTTTTTGCTCTGTTTGAATTTTTTTAACCATATGCATATATTTCTTTTTCAGTTAAAATAAATGTGTAATGGAGCAAAGGAGTAACTAGCTCAGCAAATACAGCAGCCATAGACTCACTGAGTCATCATTTTCGATTTAAGCCAGGAAGCATTGATTGTCTCTCTCCTATGTGCCCAGTGCTGTTTTAAAACTCTTTTATATATTTTTTTAATAAAATAATAACATGCTATCCCTCACCCCTGCTCAGGGCTGGTGGGAAACCAACTGAGTTTTTATTGAGTTGTTTTCCAAGGAGTAGAGATGAGTTATAAACAGAACACAACTTCAGGGCAAAACAGGCGGACTGGTTTTCCAGCAGGCCAGATAGCGATGACGGGTTTTCAATAGAGGCGCACAGAGGCTGAGAGAGAAAGCCTCCAGGACCCTACAGAAAGCTGCCCACAGTGCCTTCTCCATGGCACTACTGAAATAGGAAAGAACAAATCTGACTCCATATTAGATCTGTTCCTTTGACTTTAAACCTGTGCCCTGTTTCCTAGGCTTAGTCTTGCTGTTTCTGCACCTTTTGTGAAACAATGTTGCCTAGATCCTGAAATATACAGGAGACCCTATTCTCAAGGCTCTGACTTTGAAGGATATTATCACTTTTCCATTCGTATAAAGATAACAAGATACAGAATAGAAAATAACATTTGCTTGTTGGAGGTTTACACGGATCTGACCCAGGTGAAGAGCTGCAAGAACAAAGGATTCTAACAACAAAGAATTCATACACCAAGTTTGCAACAACCAAGCATTCCCGCTTCCCCTTTTTAATATAAGAAGAGCCTGAATTCTGACTTGGGATGATGGTTCTCCAGGACATTGGTCTACCATCTTCTCCGCTGGCTTTACAAATTAAAGCCGCTATTTCTTGCCCCAAATCCTTGTCTCCTGATGTGTTGGCCTATAATGCACGAGTAGAACAAGCGTGGACTCGGAAACACAAACATACATTGAAAGTACGCATTTGGTATATTAAATGACCTGCTTCCACTCGTATTCCTGAGGTTTTCTTCTCTTGACCACTCCTACTATATTTATGAAAAACCTGTCATGTGGACACATTTCCTTCTCTAGCCACTACCCTTCCATGTAAAAACTGATGCCAAGAAGGCAATGGAAGTTGCTAGAAGGTATTACCTGGCCAAAAAAGAGCAGAAGTGGGTTCTGGCTGATGTTCAGGAGCAGGCCGTGGCACCTGACAAGATGTCATAAGTACGGATAGACAGCTGGGCACCAAAGGAGAAGCTTCTAAACTTCCATGAGGGAATTGTTGGATAGGAAGGAACAGTCCCAGACTATAGCTCTGATCCCACCACGAGCTTCCTGGGCAAGGCTGGGCAAGTCATTTAAATTCTCTAGACCCGTGCTGTCCAACACGGGAGCCACCAGCCACATGCAGGATAATGATGTTATTCTGTAGCCAGACAGAATTATAAATAAACACTTTATTGCAAAGGGTCAGCAGGTATAATATTTAAAAACATTATTGGCTATCTTGCCCTAACAAGTTATTTTTGTATGTCTAGCTTTCTGTGGGTTGTAATGCCTGCAACTAATGTTTCCCTTACAGTGAGGTATTTTGAAATTATAAGTTACTGGACACAGTACACTCATATCACAGTTGAAAAAAAACTGATCTAAATAAGCAAGGTGATCTGACTTAGTAGTTATGAGCAGGGGCTCTGGGGCCAGCCTGCATAAGTATTAATTCTCACTCTCCCTCCAGGGAGTTCTGTGTGAATCTTGGACAAATTATTGTTGCTGTTGTTGTTGTTGTTGTCATTGTCATTGTTATTATTTGTGCCTCTTTTTCCTTACCTTTTAAATAGCGAGGAAAATGTAGACTCTATCCCCTACAGTGTTGGCAGGATTAAATGAGTAAACGTCTGTGCTGCCCACTTCCCTGGGTTTCAGCATTCTCCAGGCAATCAGTGCCAAACGCAGTGGCATTCTCCACTGTCTTCGTCAGTCTGGGATTCTGTAACAAATTACCGTGTGTCGGGTGGCTTAAACAACCAGCATATTCCTTATGGTTTGGAGGCTGAGGCTTTCAAGGTCAATGTATCTGGGAGAGGATTGCCAGCTCGAAGATGGCTGTCTTCCCACTATCTTCATGGCCCAGAGAGGAGAGAGAAGCAAGCACTTTGGGGCCCTGTATAAGAACACTAATACCATTCATGAGGGCAATACTCTCATGACCTCATTTTATCCTACTAATCACCTCCCAAAGGCCCCGCATCCTTATATCATCAACCTGGGAGATGAGGTTTCGACATATGGATTTTGAGGGGATGCATTCAGTCCACACATCGGCTAACTCTCCCAAACATGCAGTCATCAAACCTGTAGCTAATTTCAAAATAATGTTTATATCTCTCTGCCCATTTCCATTCCTACATCTACTAACACTGAAGCCCTGCTACATTTTATTTCTTATTTTCCTTGTAGAGGTTTAATTGATTCCTCTAACTCCAAGGATTCGCTCACTCCAGTCTGCTTGACAGCCCTGCCAGGTAGGACTTCCTTAAAACACCTTCCCACTTCACCTGGTTGTTTTTTAGGTGTAAATGTCAGAATTCTCTCCACACCCCATCCTAGACCTTTAATCCCTTACACTACCGCTCACTATGTTATTTTCCTATTACCACTGTAACAAATTCCATTAAGCTTAATAGCTTAAACCAGCACAGACTTATCAGCTTATGGCTGTGGATGTCAGAGATCCAACACAGTTCTCATTGGGATAAATTCAAGATACCAGCAGGGTTCCTTCCTTCTAGAGGGTCTAGAAGAGAATGTTTCCTTTTTTTTTTTCCAGTTTACAGAGGTCACCCACCTTCCTTAGCTTGTGCCCCTCAACTTCCTCCATTTTCATGGTCAGCAGCCTTTCTGAACATTGCTCCATCGCTACACCTCCCTCTGATTTTAAACTCAGCTGGGAAATATCCTCCAATTTAAGGACCCCTGTGATTACATTCAGCCCACCTGGACAATCCAGACTACTCACCCTATTGTCTCATCTCAGGATCCCCTTGTCCCATCCCACTCAGGCAGTATGTATGTGGCTGTGACATTCACCTTGTGTAACATTTCCTCATGAGCAATTTATGGTTCAAGGCACTTATAAGTGACTTTTTGTTTTTCTTCCTTATCCTTTCTACATTCAGTTTGTCTGGTGAGATTATATGAATCCTTTTTATTTGTGCCCCTGCACTAATCTATAATAATGTATCATGGGTTTAAAGGCTAACTAATAGACAATTTAGGAGACAGAAATCCTCTAAGATTTTTAATCCTAAAATATCTGTCATCCCTTTTGCCATGTACAGTAACATGTCACAGGTGGCTACCCTGTGGCTGGGGAGGGACATGATTCTGCCATCACACTCCCCTCATTCTTACCAATGTGCTGATCAACTAACCAAGGATCTATGCTCTCCAACTCACTCACTTCCTCCTCCTTTGCATTGACTATCCTGTTCCCACCGCTTCCTTCATTCACCACATCAGGATTTCATGACCACATTCTCCCCTAAATGAAATGGGTATCTTGCATCTAATGCCTGACAGCTGTTCTTATTGTACATGCACACACTGACCTACACATAATCCCGTCCATCTCTTTATTTTCCTAGAATCTTCCAGAAGAATCAGTTCCATGATGATAATGATGATACTGACAATGATGACAGGGGCCTCTCAAGGATTCTGATAAAGAGGGAATCGATAAAGGGAGGGAATCATTGCAAAATTGCCCCAGAAACAGGCTTAAAGGTAAATAACTCTTATAGTGTTTAATGAAATTGACTAATATTTAACTATTTTTAAGACTTTATATCACTGAATTTAAAATTTTAACGGGAATTTTCATTCACCACTAACCAAGATTCAACTCTGGGACCAAAATCTAAGGATTTCTGTCTTCTAAAAAAGTGTCCACTAGCCTTTTAAACACGTGATCCTTTTAAAAAGTTTAGTGCTGGGCTGAAAATAAGCAGGATTCATATAATCTCACGAGACACAGTGAATGTGGAAAGACTAAGAAATAAAAATAAAAAGCCATTCATAACGTCTTGAACTTTACGTTGCTCACAGGGGAAAATGTTTGCCAATGTGTGTGTCACATCAACATGACGACTGAGTGGGATGGGGAAGCTGATCTTCCTCATCAGTCATTTATGCTGATTTGTTAGATGCCAAAACAGTTTCCTCATTGAAATTGCTTCTAACAAGTATGGAAGAATTTAGGTTCTACCAAAAGCAGGCTGAACATTTTCCCCTGCTTTCAGGTCTCTGGACTGAATGTCCCCACAAGAAGGACATGATTATGTTTCATAGGGAAGTCTTCCTGAGAAGCAACAGGCTTTTCTAGGGCAGAACTGCAGGGCCCCCCATGGAGGGCTGGAGGAGGTCTAGAGGGGACACTGGAAAAATAGCAGGAGTGAATTCAGATACTGCTGCTCAGGTCGCCAAAGACAGCATTGCTATCTCTAAGGATATGACATTCTCCCAAATTTTCCATGAGTGAAGGAGCCTGTGAACACTAAGCAGGTTGTTAAGACACAGCAGCACATAATTTGCGTGACAACACAATTAGAGTATGATTTGATATTTGCAAAATAACTAGCCCATTGTTCTTTGAAACTGCAGCAGTAGCAATAGAAATAAAAAAGACTGAGCCGTCTTGGAGACAACAATCAATAAACAATTCTAAATCTGCAGAATTCCTTGACAATATTCAAGCAATGAGCTAGATGTGTGCTGCAGATACCTCTTACTGCAGGGCTCACTCCTGCAAAGCATAGAACTAGTTTCTCAGCACACAGAGGGAACCAAGTCAAGATTCCTAATCTTTTGAGATTTACTAAATGGCTGGAAAGATCAGACAAGTACATACAGGCAAATATGATTAAATGGAATCAAATAATATCAAATGTGATTTGAGCACAGACGAAAGAGAAATTCCTTTCACCTGGGATCTAGAGAGACTTCTTCAGAAAATGTGGCTCTGGAGACGGCCAAAGACATGGGTGGAATTTTGGCAGAACAGGATGTAAGGAATTTAAAAACTTATTCTATAATTCATATAAAAATTCAAAGGATCCCAAAAATCCAAAACAACTTTGAACAAGAAAAACAATGTTGGAAGACTTGCACTATCTGATTTTCAAACTTTTTTTTTATAAAGCTACAGTAATCAGAAATTAGGGTGTTGGTGTAAAACAGGAAAATAGAATAATGGAACACAATAGAATGTTCAGAACTAAACCAAGACTTATACAGACAATTGATTCTCAAAAAGGATGCTGTGGAGAAAGGATCTTTTCAGCATGTAGTGCTGGAACAATTAGATAGTGATACGCAAAAAAAAAATGAACTTTGATTCACACCTCACAAAATATACAAAATTTACCTCAAAATGGATCATAGATCTTAATAGGAAATCTAAAACTATAAAACAGCTAGGAGAACAAGCATAGGCTTAAGCTTTATGGCCTTGGGTTTGGCAAATTTTTCTTTGCTATGACACCAAAAGTATCATCTATTTTAAAAAGAAACTGATAGAGTGAACTTTATGAACATGAAGACTCTTCAATGCTCTTCTAAACACTGCTAAGCAAATGAAAAGACAAGCCATAGACAGAAGCTATTTGCAGATCATATATCTGATAATGGTCTCTCTTTGTATCTGATCCAGAATAAAGAGGTCTCAAAATTCAATAATAATTCAAACACCTGAATGAATGAGGCCAGAAAACACACTTCAGTAAAGATATCCAGATGGATAATAAGCATATGAAAAGATGCTGATTAAAGGTGTCATTAATGATTAGAGAAATACTTTTAAAAACCACAGTGAGATACTAGTTCACATACATACTAGAATGAATACAGTTAGAAAGACTGACCTTACAAGGTGCTGGCAAGGAAGTAGAGCAACCAGAACTGATACACACCACGAGGAATTTACAATAGTACAACCATTTTGGAAAAGTCTTTAACAGATTCTTTTAAAAAGGTAAACACCTATGTACCATATAATCCAGACATTCCTCATCTGGTGCTTTAGAAAGGAAAAGCATATGTCCATACAAAGACTTATAACCAAATATTCACTGCTATTTTATTTATAATAGCACAAGTTGTAAATAACCCATGCATCCATCAAGAAGTAAATGCAGAAAGAAATGATGGTCTATACAAACACTGCTCACAATAAACTCTTCAGTAAAAACTCAGCACTAAACAATACTCTACTATAAGACAAATAAGCTATTAATACAGCAACACAGATGATTCTCAAAATAATTACACTGAATGAAAGAAGTCAGACAACATAGAGTAGATACTGCATGAATCCATTCATATAAGGATCTTGAAAATGCAAACCAATATGTTGTGATAGAAAGCAGATCAATGGTTCCCAGGGGAAGAGACGGGGAGGGAGGGAGGGACAAAAAAAGTCAGGAGAGAAGCTTTGTGGGTGATGGGTATGTTCACTGTCTTGAGTGTGGTCATGGTTCCTTGGGGATATTCTTACGTCAAAACATATTAAGCTGTACACTTTAAACGTGTGAAAATTATTTTGCCAAGTATACCTCAAAGCTGTTTTAAGAAAAAAGGCACTTTAGTCCTGATCCACCTCAGCGCCTGATTGGAGTGACATGATCAGTCCCTCACACTGTCTGCCTAACGGGAAGGTAGAAAAGCTCTCACAGAAGATAACATGGATTTTTCATTTGCAATGTCTGCCATGTAATAAAGAATTTCTAGACATGCAACATGTCCAGACTATATGACAGATAACATGAGAATAAGGAGCATTAGACAAAGGATGCAAACCCCAGGTGATGTAGGCATCAGAGTTACCAATAAAGGCTATAAAATACTTTTAATATATTCAAGAAAATAAGGAAATGATGGGAGAATAGATAACAGGGTAGAGACTTTCACCAGAGAAATATACTGGAATGTATTTTTAGGAAAAATCAAACTGATACTCTAGAACTGAAGCTTTCAGCTCTGGAAACAGGTAAACAGAGCTAATTAGGATCCCTTTTAAGTAAAACTTTCAGTAATTCTGGGTAAAATATAACAACAAAGTAACACAGAGCTAACTATGGAAAGAGAAGTTCCCTGATGACAATACAAAGAGGACACTTAAAGCCCAGAGTGGTCATCTTGTGAGCTGATGCCACCGCACCCTGGAGGGAAGGGGTTTTCATCTGCACATAAATAAGGATACAATGTCCATGTAGGAAAAAGGGTCCATACCAGATGTAGAAGACTCTTCCTCTATATCTATATAGTCAGAGACAGAGATGTAAAGTGGCAGCAGAGGTCACAGTGACACAGGGCCCTGGGCCAAGGAGTGTGAGCACCTCTGCAAGCTGGGAAAGGTAGGATGATGAATCCCTCCCAAGAGCCTAGGTGTGGAACTTAGCCTTGGCCACTCCTTGGTTTTAGCCCACTGACATTGACTTTGCACTACTGCACCCTAGAACAGTGAGAAGATGAATGTGTATTGCTTTAAGCCACTGAGTCTGTGGTCCTTTGTTACAACAGCAATAGGAAAGGAACTCAGGAACCAATATGAACTTGAACCACAGGCTGCCTTCTGTGCTGGCAGGGAGTCCTTTGTCTCTGATCCTGGGGGAGTGTCCTGTCCTCTGGCAGCATCCACAAACTACCTCATGCTAACTTGGCAGTTTGCAGAGGGTTAAATCTTATCCCTGCACAGTTCTTGATATTTAGTTAATAAAAATGATGGTGTCATCATGGGTATTTTTCCATCTTTTAAATACCCTTCAGTCTTCTAATAAAGCTACTTCTAATTAAGAGACCATGTAAATAGTTTTCAATCTTCATAATAAATAACTGTGGTTTTATCTGGTTACTTAAATTATGAATAATAATGTTCACATTTGTAAAAGTTATTAAAATCAACATTGTTTAATGAAAATATCATTTCTTTTCGCATGAACATGTATTAACTACAAGAAATGTTCCATGCTTTCTTCTACGATTTACTGTTAGAGCCTTAAAGAATAATATTTTCCTCAAAAGATATTACGGCAAAGGGATTTCTTTTGGTGGAACTGTTCCGGCATCAAATCTGGTGCATGTCTCAGGCCACTGGCAACATAGAGATGATAGAAATTAGGAGGCATTATAAACACAGAATCATTTTTAAAGGAATTAAAAAAACTGGATGTGTGTAAACAAAGAATCAGGGAATATTCTGGTGAAATAAATGTATTTTTCAGCTTAAGCAAGACATGGGGTGAATAAATCTGAAATGAAAAAACCACCCAGAGATTAGCAGCGAGTCATGCATGCAGTGTGAATGATCAAAACCAAGTTGTTTCCAAACCAGTGTGCAGGCTTGATGCCTTCATGAATCAAATCTGTGTGGCACCAGGCCACCTCGAATACATGTTGATGAGGTATTTATAAGCCCTTCACCATCCCAAATCAAAGCCCACGCACGAGCCACAAGACCATCACCTACACATTTGGAAAACACACAACATGGTGAATAGCACTTTTCTTGTTCAGTAGCCGGTGGCAGCGAACTGTCAGCAGACAGAGATACAGGGACACAGAGGCACCTCCCCTCACTCAGCTGATAAACTTCCGTGCATCCCTGGGGACAGGATTGTCATAAAATGCACCATGGATTGATCCTCCTCCTAGGAAAGGAACCGTAGTGCTGTCATTAGGTTTGAGCAGGGGTGGGTGGAGGATCTCAGAAGAGTTGTTTCAGCACACCAATAGAATTCTTGGCCACCGTGACCACGAAAGACAAGTCCCCTGCCATCCCGGTAGGCACTTGGGCTCCTGACAAAAGCTGGGCTCAGTAAAGGGTTGAGTAGAAGGCACAGACCTGAGGGATGCCCCAGCAATAGGCAGGAGGTAGGGCCTGGTTTATACTGCTCTGGGTGTATCCCAGACTCATCCGAATACGAAATCAGAAATTTGCAAAACAGCAGAGCTGGGGTGGATCATCTACTCCAGACTCCTCACCTTACAGTTAAAAGGGTGGCAACCCTGACAGGCAAAGCAACGTGCTAAAGGCAGAGCGTGGAAGTGGCAGTGCCAGATGAAACGCAGCGTGCAACCCCCGTTCAAGGCCGCTGACTCTGACGACGGGGCCAAGGTTTCCAATGAGGAGAATAAGACAGTGTAAATACTTTGTTCCCCCTAAAACCCCAAATGTTTTTTAAAGGCACAAAAACTCACCTTAACTAGATCTCTTCTGAGGGGGCTCTCTTCTGCTTCTTCGTCTTTCTGTCTCCATTTCCCTCTCTCAGACACAAACACATTCAGTTTTGTGAAAGGGGACTTCCTTCCATACAAAGACAGACTTCACATCTTCAGAAAGATACCTGAGAAAGCACGTTTCTCAATTCAAGTCTTTGTGTGAGTTCTGGGCAACTGGCTTATTTTCTAGAACAATCGGTAGTTACAAAATCAGGAAATCATCTTCCACAAAGGCAGAGTTCTGGTCCGTGTTGATAAAGTTGGGGATGTCACATTTCATGAGTCTGTTCGGCTCCTCCTCTGGCCACCTGCTGCATCTGATGGCTTCCTGGAGCCGAATAACACTGTAAAGGGCTATGGTAGGGATACCAGCTTTGGCCTTGTCCAAGTGGTCCACTTCATTGATGTAGCAGTGAAAGAGGGACCTAGATTCGTCATTGCACTGCCAGAGAACACCTTGGGCAGCAGCGGTCTTCCAAAGTCTGACACAAAGCTGTTGAGTCTAAATCTCTTCTCGGGAGACTCTGCATTGCTACAAAGAAAACCAAAATAAAATATCGTTCACAGTGTAGCTCGGTGACCTGAAGAATCATAGTTTTTGCCATCTACTGAGAGTAAATCCCTGCACAGAGCATGCTGACATGCACTGGAATTGAAAGACATCACTTCTGAACACATAAAATTAAACTCAAGGCAAAAGTCTAAAGTGAGGGCCCATGGACCATCCTAAAAAGACATCGTTCCCTGAGAATCCTCAATATTGGTGCCTCGCACACCAGTGTTTCTCCGTGGGACACTCAGATCTCTTCATCAGGATTCGTTAAAGTGCTTCTTAAAATGCAGAATCCTGGGGTGCACACCCTCAGAGTCTCCAGAGGTAGCGACTGGTAGTCTGTATTTTCATAGCCACCAGGATAACTAAACATGCTCAGGTTTAGCACCGCAGTCTACATCGGGTCACCTGAGCATCGACAATTCTGTCTCACGGGATGGGGGGTGCCATGTGTGTCAGGGTGCTGTCCTACCCATGTGTCTCCCCTGATTCTCAGAACTGACAGTGCTGCCCCATTGGGCACGAAATACCACCGTTTCACAATGCATACGCAGGGCGCCCGACTGAAAAACAATCAGTGATAGGAGAGGGGACAAAACTCAGCTTCCTGTTACCTTGTTTCACTTACTGTGGGACGAGTGATCAATTCAAGGGTAATAAATCAGTGAATGAGTGAATAACATGACTCGCGTTAGTCCCACGAGTGCCTGGAAGAGCAAGCCTGGGCACATTGAGAACCATAACAGCCCATCTACTTAAATGTCATCCTCCACAGATCTATGTAAAGGTTACTTCCACCCAGGCAGTGACTCCAGAAGGGCAAGAATCATGTATGAACACACTCTCAAATCCAGAACAGAACCTGACAACAATTAGGCTCTGGAGTCTGTGTTTAGCGAGTGTGGAATCTCAGTGATTCCAGCTCTTACACCTTGCCTTCCCATCCCACCACACACGATATGGCCCTTATGTCCAGTTCTCCCGGGGCTGGGGCCACGGAACCCATTTATAGGACTGGAAGAATCTGATCATTTAAACCATCCCCCAGATTATCATCAAGAGTCACCTGCATTTCAGGGATCAGTAATCCCAGAAGCTTTGCAGTTCAGGCAGCTGAGGGATTTTTATATCAGCTCTGTCTTCTACTGTGACTGCCTGGGTGACATCAGACAAGGAATTCTGAAAAGCCTGAACTTTTCCTTTCAGGAATAATCTAATTAACAAATCTCGTTGACCACTCAACAAATGTGATGTGAAGATCAATGATTTTACACAGGAGTACAACATTCACTAGGTCGTGGATTTAGAATCAGAGGAAAATCATTTTAGAAAGATTGACAGAATGTAGCTTTAATGCGAATTTAAGTATTCTTACCTTTCAGTAAATCATCTTCCCCTACTTATCACTTCACCCAAGTTTAAAAGATGTCTGAGAACAGGGATGAGTGTGCCAGCAATCTGAGACCCAATAACCTAAAATGTCACCTAGGAAAAAGAGGGGAGTAACACATTTTTAAAAAGCATGGCAAGGATGGCGGGGCCATCCCCAACCCCAGACTAAGAAGCTCTGAGTAATAGCTTTCCTGCCTGCCTGGGGCATCAGCTGATGTGAAAATCCACCCAGAAACCTCACTGTCCAGCAGCTCTTCCATAACACAGGCTACACTTTCTCAGAATTAAGAATTGCGTCCAGTAACCACTTCGCTGAAGAATAAAGACAAAGGAGAACAAGAGAGTTCTGCCCCTCCCAAGGGAGAGCCCAGACCTCGGGCTGCATGCACTGCGCCCACCTCCCTGGAGAAGAATAAACTGGAGAAGGGCGTTCTGCGAAACTGGGGCAGCAAAGGTTGAGATGGGAACAAATTGACCAGCTGGCCAGGGACAGCCCCCTCCGTCGCTGCCTTGGCGGCTGCCTCAGCCCTCTCAGCCCATCCTGCCCACCTCTGGTGGCTAAGCTGTCAGGGAAATTGCTTTGCGATCTGGAGCAACAGAGGCTGCCCACAGGCCAATCTGCGGAAAAGATGGGCGCTAAACCCCCAGCTCCCGAGTGACAGGCTCCATACCCCCGCCAACACCCCGACGCCCCCGCACCCTACCGCAACCCCGGGGAAATATGACCCGAAGAAGTGTGACCTGGGAACGAGGGGCAGCAGAGGCCGCCCCCACGTCAGGCCTGCAGAGAGATTGGAGCTTATCCTCCAGCTCTCCAGGGGCAGCCCCTGTCCTCTCCACCTCCTGATCTCACCGCGCCCACCTTCCAGGAGCAATCAGACCAGGTGTGGGGTGTCAGGCGAATCTTGCGCCAGAGAGGACGTCCCCAGGCCAGGTCAGGGGAGAGGAGAAGAAGTGGCCCCATTAGGCGGGGCAGCCGGCCGTCGCAACTGCCTCTGCCCCTTGACCGCATCGGGCCCGTCTCCCAGGAGCAAGCTGACCTGGAGACGGGCATCCGGCTTCTTGGGCAGCAGAGGACGCCCCCAGGATTGGTCACGGGGAAGAGGAGAGCAAATTGACAGGCTCCGCGCTGCAGGTCTTCTACCCCCGCCATCGCCACCCCCGCACCTTAAAGGCACCGCCCAGGGCGCCCCTCCCCCAGCAGGCTGAGTGGGACAGGTGCGTCTGGTGACCTGGGGCAGGAGAGGCCACTCCCACACCAGGCCATCGGGGAGACGGGAGCTAATCCACCAGCTCCCCAAGGCAGCCCCTACCCCCGCAGCAGCCACCACTCTTGCCCATGACCTCACAGTGGCCTCCTCTAGGGAGCAGGCTGACCTGGAGATGGACGTCCGACGAACTTGGGACAACAGGGACCGCCCCCAGGGCAAACCATGGGGGGAAGTGGGAGCAAATGGACAAGTTCCATGGGAAAACCTGCCGCTGCTGCCACCACCCCCAAAGTACCAAGTCCAACTCCCGGGGTCAGGCCGACTAGGATACACGCGTCTCATAACACAGGGCAACAGCGACCGCCCCCAGGACAAGACGCGGGGAAGATGGGAGCAAATGGTCCGCTCCCCCGCTGCAGGCCCCCGACCACCGCCACCCCTGCACCCTGACTACCCTGCCTCCCGCCCCCAGCAGGCAAAGTGGGACAGGGGTGTCCCGGGACCTGGGGCAGCAGAGGCCGCCTTCAGGCCACGCGGTGCAGACATGGAGCTAATCCACAGTCTCCTCCGGGGCAGCCTCCCTATGCCTGCAGCCACCACCTTACCAGCCCCCTGACCGCACCGCACCCATCTCCCAGGAGCAAGCTCACCTGGAGTCGGACCTGAGGCAAATCTCCGGCGGCAGACGTCGCCCCCAAGCCAGGCCGTGGGGGAGAGAAGAAATGGAGCAACTCCCTGGAACACATCCCCTGCCCCTGCCGCCTCCGCCGCCGCCTCCCAGGAGCAAGATCATCTGGAGACCAGCGTCCCGCCTCTAGGGCAGCAGAAGCCGCCCCTGGCTCCGCCTCTGGGGAGAGCGGAGCGAATTGATCGGCTCCCCCGCGGCAGCCTCCCTCCCCCCGTGGGTCCCGCACCTTAACGGCCCCGCCCCCACTCCGCACTCAGCAAGCTGAGTGGGACAGGAGTGTCCGGCGACCTGGGGAAGAAGAGGCCGCTCCCAGGCCCAGCAGCCGGGACAAGGCAGCTATTCCACCCGTTCACCAGGGGTAGACCCGCTCCGCCCCTCTGCCGCTGCCACTGCCTTCTGACCTAACCGCCCCACCTACCAGGAGCAAGCTTACCTGGAGTGCAACATCTGGCGAATCTCCGGCGGCCAAGCCCCACCCCAGGCCAGGCTGCAGGGAAGAGAAGAAATCGATCGGCTTGCCCGGGCAGCCTCCCAACCGCCACCGCCGCCGCCGCAGCCCAAAAGCATTGCAATAGCCTACCGGGGTCAGGCTGACTGCAAGGATGTGCACTTGCCTTCTTATCCTGGCCAGGTCCCTGAGCACCTCCCTGCATCCCTACACTCCCTGCACCTCTGCACCCCTGCTACTCTCTGCAATTCTGCACCCCTCCACCCCCACATCCCCTGAAATGCCTGCGCCCTCCACAGCCCCTGCACCCCTGTCACCAGTTACACTTTTGCACTGCTTACACTCCTGCACCCCTGCATGTCCCACACACCACCTCTTGGGCCTTTGGCAGAGTCTCTGCTGTTAGACCAATGCACAGTGACTCACTCTTTGCCAGTATATGATGCATCAGTGGACGTCAGGGTTTGCCTGCAGGAAGGTACATGTTCCCGGTCACTAGCCTGGGCCACTAGGGTGATCTCTGTGAGGTCACCCAGGACGGGTTCAGAGATGCTGTTCTCTGGGAAGAGAGGAGTTGAAACCGGTCTTGAGGGCAGAGCTGTGCTCACCAGGCCGTCCACGCTTCATGTTTTACACAGGGCTTCGGAGAAGTGAAATGGATCCGGCCAAGTAATACCGGCCTGCTGTGAGCCCACCTCAGTCCTGGGCTCTGAGTCAGACCGACTGGCTCCCTCAATCAGGGCCCAGTTTGGGCACCTGAATGGTCCCTTTGAGGCATCCCAACAGTTCTCAGGATGAAGTCTGGCTGCTTCCACCCCATGGCCCTCCCTCCTACTGTGCTGGCCTCAGGAAGGTTCCTTATATGGGGAAGAAGGCAGCCCACACCCTACCCCACCCCTCACCTTTCTCTAACCCAGGCTGGTGCTCTCTCTGCCCCTCAGAGTCTGGGAAGCCATCCCTCTTCAGTTATGTCCCTTCTGAGATGGACTTGCTTCCACTCAATTCTAGGCGAGGATGCACCATGGAATGCACTGGGTAAGAGAACCAAAATAAATAATTTCTTCTGTGAGGTTGTCTGTTTATCTACTGGGGCTGGGCTGTGTGTAGTTTGCTACAGCTATTGGTGTGAGAGGCTAAAACAGCCTGTGTGTCCTTGTTTTCATCTCCCCGCTGTCTTTGGGTTTTCCCTAGACACTCCTGAGACATTTACTTCTGTTAGTATTATTCCTGTTATTACACACGGGCCCTACTGACATGGAGGTAAGGTGTTGGGGGAGCGGGACAGAGCAGGGCATCTGCAGTCCTGTGATTAGTTCTCATTGAGCCTGTGCCCTGAGCTGTGACCTCCACAAGTGTGTCTCTTTCCCCCCACCCCAATTTGGGTGACACAGAAGGGATTTCCCTTCTCCCAGGTTGGTTAGGCTCTGGTAAAATAATTTCTCATTAAAAAAACAAACAAAAAACAACTTCCCCCAATGAAACAGAATGTTCTGGGTGTATTTCAATACAGTTATTTTCTCCTCTCCAGGCAGGAAGCATGAGGAGTTATCCTCTGACCTTCATTCTGAGAACAGGACACGGTCCTGGATGTAAAATACATGAAAAAGAGCATGGGGCCCCTCTGACTGGCCCCCTGGAGTTGTCACACTCTGATTTCCCCACACTGAGCCTCCTGCTGGCCTCAGGGACCTGTTAAATCTGCCTGCCCCCAGGGTTCTTACAAAAGCAGGTTCTGCCTTGGGAGCTGTGACTCTCCAAGCCTGCCCGCTGTTCCCTTTGCAACCTCTCTGGGTTGGAAGCAGCTTTCCCCCTCAGTCTTCTGGGATCTAAGAAGAGCAGTGGGTTTGCAGCTCCCTCAGATTTGGTGTTATTTTCAGGACAGGAGGAAGAACTTCTGAGCTCCACACGAGCTGGACCAGAGGCTGGAATCCTCCCTTCCTCTGCCACCGTGCAATCAGTGGCTGTGGTTCTAGCCGAGTTTCTGAAGATGTGGACTTAAACACACATATCCCAGCCCTCACAGGAGCACACAGTCCCATAAATCCCCCTAGTTTCCACTGGTAACTATGGAGCCGATGGGGACACGGGTTTCGGGACCACAGAGGCCTGACTGCACGACTTGCTCCGTGGCCTATTTACGTGGTTGCTCCGGGCCTTGTCTGAAGTGGCTTGTTTACCACACCTGGTACGTGGGAAACACAAAATAAGTACTAGAACCTTCACTTTTTCTCCCTCCAGGGCCTTCAAACGTAGAAAGTAATAAGTGAACTCAGACAGCCTAGTCACCACAATGAGGTCCGTCCAGCCTGGCTCTCCTGAGTGATGGGCACTGACTTGCACCTTAACTCGGAACAGTAGGGGAACTGCCTTCCTCTAACTGGGCCTCTCCCCACACCAGGCACGCCCGCAGCTCAGACGGGGCCAGCTCCCCAACTGAGGTGTGTGCTGGTGGCTTCAGTGTGACCTGGCCCTGCCGGGACATGAACCTGCAGTGAGTGAGGTGGAGGGTCGGGTGGAGGGGGGTCCCTTCTGGGGTGGCAGGGGGCCCGGTAGCACCCCTCCCAGCCTGGTGCCTGGGGCTCCCTAACACCTCCTACAGCTCCTGGGTTGGCTCCGGTCCTGGCCACTCCACACACCCTCCCAGTATCTTTTCATTATGTCCCTTTTCTGCTTTTATCAGCGAGAAGTGGCTTCTGTTGCTTGTTCAGTGAAACAGTACATCGGGAAACCAGACTACTTCTAACATCAGTAAAATACCAACCTCGGTCAGCTCGCCGGGCAGACCGTGCAGCACAAAGGCCTGAACAGGGCTGTGCGAACGGCTTACGTGAAGGGTCCTCAGCATCTGTCTTCAGAGATACAGAAGCTGATGGTTCAGGTAAAACCTCAGGGTGGGATTGAGGAATCCAAAGCTGGTTGGTTTCAAAGGCTAACTGGTCAGACCAGACCCCTGAGCTGTGGTCAGAAGCCTGGCTCAACGTCACGCAGACTCAGCGCCCTAAGTGCCGGGTGGGGCCGGTGCTGTTCCCTTTGCAGGCTCTCGTTGGGGATTCACTGTAGCCCCTTAAATACAGCAGAAATTCCAACCCCATTAGCCCCCACCCTGAGTGTTCCATGACACAAATCCCGGGAGTGTTTAATTTTCATCTTTGTTTAGGAGGATGAAGGTGGTTCAAGAGAAGACATAAATTCACACTTAGTGACACAAGGTCACAGCCAGTACTTCCTCCACGGAGAGCTATGTGCTCCCACAGTGGTGGCTGGGGGCTGGGCAGAGACCCTCTGCTGGTCCCAGAGGGACTCGCTCATCTGGCCACAACTCATGGGTTGGACAGAAGATCCAGAGGGTGACAGAGCATCTTTCCTGGGAATTTGGAACTGACACATAGAAATCAAGTTCACTCATCTGGAGTTTGGCGGAGGGGAGGGGCGGTGGTTGGAAATCAAATGAAACCAGAGCATGAGAGAAACTTAGAAGTGAAAGAGCGAGAGACAGAGAGACTGAGCTTGTGAGAGCAAATAGTCAGAAAGAAGGCAAACAATCAGGGGACAGAAGAATTCCAGCTCCTGACTGTGTAGTCTGTCCCAGCCCATCAATGACCCCGCGAGATGTTTAATAACATTCCAGTTTTGCAGATTAGGAAACAGGCTGAAAGAGGTGGGGGCTGGGTTTGGGTGCACAGTTAATTCAATTGCCACTGGACCCCACACTTCCCATTGCCTGAAGGCACCCTAATCCTCACTGGGACCCCTGTGGTCCCCTGACAGCCCAGCACCCTGATCAAAGGGACCCTGCGGGAGTGGGAACCCCTCTTGAGTGTGGAGAGTTCCCTGCCCCGAGATGCCATGCATCAGCAAGCTCCCGCTCACCCCAGGTTAACATCAGCCCAGCTGTACAGTCTCCCAACCCGCTTCCCTCCCTGCCAGGCACCCCCATCCTTACCACCGAGTGTACTGCAGGAATTCAGGCACAGGGATGCCCAAATCAACACGAGCCCATCGGCAATAGAAAAAGCAGACTCCCAGGCCCACCTGGGTTGCGAGGGGACAGAAGGTGTCCTCAACTTTCATGTGTCTAAGACAATCTTCTTCAGCTGGAGGTTCTAGAGAAAAATAAAAGGTCCAAAACATAGTTCGGTGAGGAATTCCTCCAAGGACCTGACTCCAGTGTCTACAACCATGTGTACCTACCCCCGGAATTGGGGTGAAGGTGGATTATTGATCAGCACAACCCCTGGTGGCCCAGCTCCTTGGCTTGGCTGCCCAGAGGGGGCTGGGGGAATGGGTAAGGCCAGGGCACTCAGGAAAAGCACAGAGGACCTGACCTCTCCCTTCTGCACTCGTAAACCCTTCCCCAAATCTCAAGGCATTGGACAGAGATCCGCCACAATAATGAGATGCTCCCATCTCTTCACTCACTCCTGTCGGTTCACTTACATGCTGAGCATCCACTGGGTCCCAGGACAAGACACATAGGATGGCTGATGGGACAGGCTTGGTCCTTCCCCCTGGAACCTGTTCAATCTGATCAAAGAATGATCACTTATAAAGAGTTTCTCAAAATTATACAGAGACCAAAGACCAACTGCAGAGTGAACCAAATTTAAAAATATATATGAAGATCCCCCAGTCTCCCCGCCTAAGGTTAACAGCATAAAGCAAAAAGTTCTTGCCTTTAATCAGCAGGGAAGTTGTCACCCCCTCTCAGGTGGAAAGGAGAGTTATTCTTTGAGCACGTCACAGAAGTGCTCCATCGGATTGGACCAGGGCATCTACATTCATTCAGCAAATGTGTATAAGCTCCTACTACATACGGGAATCTCCTAACTAGACCGTTCCCAAGGCTCTCGGGCTTTATCAGTCAACAAAATAGACATGACTCCCCATCACTGGGGGCTCAGAATTTTAGCAGAGGAAACAGGCAGCATGTTGGGGTAGCAAGAGTTTGGATAAATTTTTAAAAAAGAGTGATATGAGCAAACTCGGGTGATGGCGGTGGGGTGGGAGGCAGGCAGGAGAGAATAAGGCAATCCTGGCAGATCTCACGGAGTAATGAACTTGAAGCAGAATAGATCCGGAGGAAGAAGGAAGAGCCGGAGCCAGAGGCCCCCAGAGTGAGGGGGAGAGTGTGGGCAGAGAGGCAGAGCACGCCGGGTCCTGAGGCCTTTGTGACGACTTTGGCTCCTAATGACATGGTGACCCGTTTAGTGAGTTTTGAGGGGAGGGGTGATGTAGTCCAACTTATGCTTTTGTGTTTGTGTTTTTTGGGGGGAAGTAATTTATTTATTTTAATGAATGTGCTGGTGATTGAACCCAGGATCTCAAGCATGCTAAGCATGCGCCCTACCACTGAGCAACACCCACCACCCCCAATGTATGTTTTTACAGGCTCCCTCTGACTCTGTGTGGATGAGAGATTGTAGGAAAGCAAAGATGGAAACAGAAGGCTATTGGTATCCAGGAAAGGCTGAAGGTGGCTCTTAGGAGGGCGGGGAGCAGAGAGCAGGTATTTAATTAAGACAGAATATCCAGAATTTTCTAACAAGCTGGATTTGCTGTCTGTGAGTGTAAAAGAAAGAGAGAGAAAGGACATGGTTCCAACATCTGGGCCTGGACAATGGGAGGGATGTCCTCTCCGGATGGGAAAGGGGATGGGAAAAGGTGGGGCTGAGCAGGTGGAAAGGGGCTGGTATCAGCTCAGTTCTTCAATGTCATGGTTAAGGGGTGTGTTACATATTGCCACAGAAGTGCCTAATAGGTAGAGGAATCTGTTTTCTTTTTCTTTTTAACATTTAAAAAATATAATTAAACATATTAATTGTATTATGTGAATGATTTGGGAATTTTGTTTCATGCCAAGTTATATGTTATATATAGCCAAATGGAGCATATATCAAAAAGGGGAGAAATGAGGGCTTTCACATAAACTGACTGTCCGTAACGTAGGTAAAATTTCAATAAAACCAGTCTTCAGGGCAAAAACCTCATCTCGGTGTTACATAAAAATAAATGAAAAACGACTATGTTGATGTACCATTATTTCATGTTACATAATAGCCCCAAACTAACAGTGTTTAACTATGAGGCTTGTAGAAATACTATTCGCTTTATTCACATAAATACAGAAGTGCAGAAATGTTCTAAGGTAGAATTAGCATCTTAGTGGAAATAATACATATTTGAGCATTTTACATGATATATATGTACTGATTCAAAATTTGGAAAAGTAATTTCATAGTAGAACATATGTATGAATGTGAAAGCAAGATGAATGAAAGGAAAAGAATGTGATGTGAGTCTCAGGGATAAAGGCTCAGATGGAAAGGGGAAATCAGGGAATTTTGGAGAAATCGAGAAATTGATGGCATGCCAATTTCCAAGGCTGGGTTGCTTCCACCAAAGGAATAGCAGAGAGAGAGAGGAGAGGCCCAGGAACCCACCCTGGGGAACACCCACAGTATATGTTTGGAAAAAACAGGAGACATTGGCAAAGGACCAGCCAGCAGGCCAAAAGCAGAAACAGACAGAGAGATGGGCTGGGGGTTGAGTGAAGCAGGAACACGGGGTAGGAGGGATGGAAGAGCTGGGTCAAATGCTGCCGAGGGGCCAAGCATGATGAGGAGTCAAAATTGACCACTATATTTAGCAACATGGGGTCACTGATGGCCTTGACAGGGCAGTTTCCATAGAGCGAGGGATCAGGCGAAAAGCCAGAATGGGTGTAAAAGGGGATGGCTCAAGAGAAGATGCAGACAGTGAGTTTAAACAACTCCTTAAAGATTTGCTGCAAAGACACAGGGTGGCAATTGGTGGGGGTGAATTAGGGTCAAGGAGTGCTGTTGGTTTAAGAGGATGGACGTTTATATACTGATGGTGCCAACTAGCAGGAGAACAAAATAGATGAGGCAGTGAAAGAGAGGATGGTTTTGGGAGTGACAACCCAGAGAAGATGGGAGGGATGGGGCCTCGGGGACTTTTGGAGGAACTGGCTTTCGATGCCACTTTTAATAAGCGGTGGGGCACCGAGAGTGAGGTCACAGACATCAGAAGGCGAGCGGATGTGCTGGGAGTTGCTTGTGAAATTTCTCTTCTGTTGGCTTGTTTGCTTGTTCAAAGTAGAAAACTAACCTTACCAGCTGAGGAACAAGGAGGAAGAAAGAGTTACTGGAGCCATGAGCAGAAGATAAGAAAGAGCCTTCCAGGGAGAATGGGACAGTAAAAAGGGCAGGGGGAGGCGGGGGAGTGAGCTCCCAGAAAGTTACATTTTCTCTTTGACGTCCCCAAATGTGTGACGTGTTATTACCCTTCCTGCTGTCTACAAAATAAAAATTAATTATGGTTCAGAGGAAATGCTATTTCATTCTAAGAGGCTGCCTGTTTCTCAGGAATGGTCATCTTAAACTGCAAATATTACAAACAATGTTGAAAAGATGAATCTGTGTACCTAAAATCCCCTATTTTCTATTAATCTGTTTACTACTTAGTTCCCCTATCAATAACACATAACAAATACTGCCATGATGGAGGTACACCGATGCTTAAAAGGAAATGAGATCTGTATCCTTTTGCTAAATTCCATGGCTTCCTTAATATGCAGTTCCACTTGGAATTTAGGAATGTCTGGTATAAGAAGTGAGAAACAGTTTGAGAAAATCCCGGCTCAGAATTATACATCACAACCACATCTCACAAGTATATACAGCCGTAAAAAAGTTTAAAAGCAAAACTCCGTAACTACTCTTAAAGACCTTTGCAAACCTGGGCCTGCCAAGATGTTTCCAAACTGGAAAGGAACTCCAATCTCTTGCCTGGTACCGGACCAGAGGCTGGCCAGCCTTTTCTGTAAAAGCGAGAGAGTAAATATTTTCAGTTTTGCAGATCATTTTGTTGTAACCATGCAGGTAGGCAATAAGAAAGCTAAGAGCACTGGGAGATAGGAAACAAACGGGCATGCCCACACTCTCCCTTCCACTCAGGGCAGCTTCTCTGTGGTGGGGAGCTTTGCCACAATCACTTGCTTCTTTTTTCCATTGGTTTCTTTGTTTCCACCTTACTGCTCGAGCTCAGAACTTCAGGTGGGCCTGGTCCTTCAGCATCCATGCAGAGAAGGCTGAGCGGGGTTGGGAACCACACCTGATGGAGAAGAGAGATTACTGGGAGGGACATTGTGGAGGCCACCATGACACGAGACAATCACACCTTCCGGGGTGAAAGGGAACGAAGACAAGGGAAGGACACAGTAGTGGGACCCCTAGGTCGCCTGCCAGGCTTGTTCTCCCTCCACGGCAACCATGGGGGCCTGGGGGGTGTTGGGCTTCAGCTACGGTGATTAGGATGAAGGGACTCAATATAAAGGACCCTCCAACTCCTCACTAGGTTCCAAACGCAGCCCCTCTAAGTCCACCCTCTGAGTTTCTGGAACTCTGCTGGAAGAATACATGAGCAGGCCAGAACCAGAGCCCAAGCCAAACATGACAGGGGTCTCGTGGGGCTGTAACCCCATGCTCAGTGGTCGGGGACTCCTTGCAAATCTGCAGAAATCCCTGTTCCACCTCATTCCTGGGAGAAACCCCAGATCTCCTCCTGCTCTGTCTGTTCTTCTCTTGAGGCTATTGTCCTGGAGGGATGCTGAGTCATTGAACCTGGTCCTCCAAATGTACATAAGCAGCCTGTTCAATAAAACAAATTATGCACTTTTTCACATTTGCCAGTTTTTTGATTCCAGAAAGGCTGTGGGACTCATTCTCACAGTCTCCTGTGCCCCCACCACATGGTGGCCCTCTGCTCATGTAAACACGATTTCCCACAACTGCACCCTGCCTCCCAGCTTGTCAGAGGGGAGTGTCCCACAAAGACACAGGTGTTTGTGAGGATCCTGTCCCCCAGCAGAAAACCTGCTCCTGGAGCCACGGTCAGGGATCTGGCCTCCTAAGCCGCTCAGCTCTAATTCAAAGCCTAAAGTGGGGGCCCCGAACATTGCTGAATGACTTTCTGAATCACCTGGACTGGAGGGGACTGATTTTCTTTCCAGGAATGGAGGTAGCGCAGCCTCCATTTTCAGGGCTGACCTTGACGATGGATCTAGTTCCCCCGACTGCAACACAGGAAGGAGTGGCCCTTCCATCCCACAGGTTGGAGACCCAACCCAAGGGAGTACTGAAGCAGTGCATTGCTGCCAGGTCCAGCATCCCTGCAGAGTGGCCTCTGCCCTTGAATGACCCCCTTCCCAGGGCCTTTCTTGCCCGGACACCACCACACCCCAGGCTGTGCCAGAGCTCTGGGGCTCTGCGTGTCCAGGGCACACAGGTGGCACCTGAGCCAGGTGTCCCCTGGGCCTCAAGGGAGAGAGGTCTGCTTCTGCATCAGGGGAAGGTGACCCCACAAGGCTGGCAGGACACTCTCAATATGGACCTCCAGGAGCCCTGGGAGCAGTTTCCCTGCAGGTGTTAAGAGCCATCATCAGGAGGGCAGGCCCCTCTTTGTGCAGACCATCCAGCAGTGCTGGGCCCACGTGCTGACCTCAGAAATCTACATGCCCCCACGATTCCCCAGGCAACCTCACAACTTCGTCACTTGGTGACCTGGGTACCACGAGCTCCTTGGCCATCCCATGAGGGTGGTCCTTGCAGGCATGGTCTCCAGGTTCTCCTGTTGAGAAATCCCCCTGGGTTTCTGTGGTCACAGAGCAGACACCAGAAGATTCTAGTCCTGCAGTGACCCCCACAGCAGTCAGCTCCCCTGTGCATGTCCAGGGACAAATGACAGCAATTTATTGCCAGGAACCGTGATTCCATACTAAGTTCAGGATCCTGGTAACTCACTCTGCACCCCAAAAAGCTTCCATGAGAAATGTGTTTATTGGGATGTCTGTGCCCCTAGAAGAGCTGTTCCTGAGGGTTCCTGGGACCCTCCAGCCCCTCTCAAGGTTCTCAGATCCTGGGTCTAAATTTCTATCTGCCTCTTTTGGTGTACGGCCACCTGTGTCTCGTGGTCACGGGTCACTTTATTGCATGACTTGGCATGTTCTTAGTGCTCGTCCTCCACCCCTGCACTAGACTCCCAAGATGTTCCCACTGACCCTTGGCTCCCTGGGTGGCTCAGGGGGCCCTAAGTCTGCACCCTTCACTCTCCTCCTCTACCCCCACCTCTGGGGCCACCCCTAGGTGGACTTGGAGGTGTTTGTAAATGAGTCTTACACAAGGACATATCTGGACAAAGCAGGACCCCACCCCCGGAAAACTCACCTGCTCCCTTCTCAGAAGAGGACCCCACAGCCCCACATTGCCTCCCAGGGGTCTGCTCAGGACACAGTCCCCCAGTTCTGGGCAAGGTGTCTCCCTGGAATCCTTGCTTCCAGGAAGAGTCTCTCTGTCCTTCTTCAGAGTTTAGAGGTGTTCCCATGTCCCTGACCACCAAGATGCCCAGCACAGTCCCTTCAGTGACCTGGAGAGACAAGGAACTTATGTGGCCACAGGTCTCACAGGACACACCTGCTGGGACCCCAGGCTAAAGGGCTGTCCTTCTGCCTTCTCAGGTGTGGCTCCCGTGGTATCTTTTTGCAGGGGGCCCAAACGGGGAGTGTGGCCCAAAGCAGTTCATGGGGCTCTCTGGGCAGGGAAGACTTGGGCCAGGTGGCCTTGCCTGGTTTCCCTGCTGGGCCACTCTGAAAACCCCCGCTCCTCTGGCTGTGGCTGGAGGCCCCTCAAACCTCAGGGCGGGGCTCTTTCTCTCAGCCTCCACTGACTCCAAAGCCACGCTGGTGCTGGCGAGGGGAAAGAGCTTTCTTGCCTTCTTTTGGCCAAGTTGCCACAGGTGGATGCTGCGGGGAGCTGGAGAGAGAGGTAGCACTTGCTCAGATGTGAGTGGTTAAGCAATTTGACACCCTGTCAACTAGCCTTAAACATTGGAATGAGGTCTTTCCCGGTAAAGCTGGAAGTTACTTTCAGTAACTTGTCTAAAGATTTCTTTTTTTTTTCCACTTAAAGACTCATAAAACCTCTCCCAGGTCATTCCTGGTATGGACCATTATCCAGGGATCAATCAGGAAATGCAGGAGGAGAGGGGTGGGGGTGGGGGAGAGGGGAGGTTAGATCAGAGCCCACGGAGAGGAGATGCCCCTCCCAGGAGCCTCACACTGGGCAGTGGCTTCTGGCATCCAGCTCTCCTGTTCTCAGGCCCATTCCATCTGCGGGGTTTTCCAAAAACATAATGGTGGAAGGGCCATGGAGGACACCTAGAACTTCCAGAATAGACAGGGGGAGCAGAGTTACCATGCTGGCCCTGGGTTTGGAGACAGACCTGCAGTGGAGACCACAGGCTTCTGAGAAGCCAGTTTCGAAATAAAGGCAGTATGCACTGGAATACCCGGCTCGAGAGAGTGCTTCATCGTAGACATGTAATTTACATAGTTCTCACCACTAAATTCTGTGTTCCCAACACGCTACATGAATGACGGCTTCAACACACATTCATTTCTGAGATGTGAAAAAGTGTAGAGCCGCTCTTTCATCCTGCATAATGGGCATGGCTACACTTAAGAACACTTACCAAGATTTCTCAGCAAGAGCCAATTTCGAAATAAAGGCAGTTTGTGCAGGAAAACCCTGTTGGAGTGAGGGCTTCCCCATACACATGTAAGTTATAGAGTTCCCCTCACCATGAAACGCTGTTCCCAACATGCTACATGCATGAAGGCTTCGACACACATTCAGTTCTAAGCTGTTAGCATGTGGAGAGCCGCTCTTTCATTCAGCACAAAAGGCATGGTTACACCCAGGAAGATTTACCCAGATTTCTCAGCTGCTTCCTTCAGCCAGATTCAAAATAAAGGCAGTTTGTGCTGGGAAAGCCTGTTGGAGCGTGTTCAGAGCTGTTTCGGGCTCTGTCCCAGCTGGAGGGTGCAAAGCCCAACCTCCAGAAAGAGGGACCAGGACCCCACCCGCCAGGTGGTGTTGCCTTTGTAGGGGAACAGTGATCTTTGGGTAAGATATATTGCGGCTCTCTCTAAAAACTGCTTTGACTTAAGTTTGCATCCTAGTCACCAGTTCCAGGACAACAGAAAAGGCATACCCTACATCCCTTTGCACTCAACTCTTCCCAAAAGAGCAAATATTTGTCCATGAAAATACCAGCTGCTCTTCTAAGGCCCACTAAATACCCAGCAGTGTGGGCGGTGCACTCTTGATCAGGGACAGGTGGAGAGGGAACAGCGGTCCTCCAGCAGGCTTGGCCTGGTGTGGCAGCTGCGCTGTGGGTGCGTGGTGGGGAGGGAATGCAGGGAATCCTGTTTGAGGGGCCTCTGTGCACGCCTGCATTATAGTCTGAGGTTTCATACAAAGGCTCCAGGCATCCTAACTGGTTAGATACAGCCCCCACCCTTGGGCTGGAACCACCAGGAGATAAGTACCTGTAACAGGGACGGTGCCTGGTGTGGGGAGAGGTCATGGGACCCTCCGGGGGCAGGGGCGGTGGTGCTGGGGAAGGCAGGGGATGCAGTGAAGGGTGGAGGGAGCAGGGTCCTTTGCTTGGGGGTGCGAGTTCTTTGGGAGACCACAGGGAATGGCACACATCATCCCCACCCTATACCCCAAATTCCTAGCCCCGCCAACACAGGGGCTGCTCTGCACCCTCTCAACGTGGCTCTCCTGTAAGACCGCACCCAACCAGGCATCTGGCACCCTGCCCTACCTCCCCTCTTGGGACAGATCCCGTCTTCTTGGAAACTGCCTAGCAGCGCGTATTCAAGGCCGGCAGCCGGCCTGGCGGATCTGCACTTCAGGTGCCCTACCTGGCCAGCCGTGCCTGCCTGGGCTCAGTCCTCTATCTTGCCCACCGGTAGCCTGGGTCCACTTCCGGTGCAAGCGGAGGCCGCGGAGCCCAGGCTGAGCCCCGCACACAGACAGGTGAGGGTGCCCCCGCCCCGCTGCCCCGCCGCCGCGCCCACTGTTGGCAGCATTGCCCCAGCCTCCGGCCGGTGCCACCTGCAGCTGAGGACCTCCGCGCGGCCCCGCCCGCCCCGGCCCCACCCAGCTGCCCCATAAGCCTCCCCCCACCCCCGTCCTGGCCGCGCCCTTGCTCCCATTGGCTCCGAAAGTTCTGCTCTCGCACGTCTAACCTCGGGAGGACGCAGACGCAAGCGCTAGGGGAGGGCCCCGCGGCGTTGCCATGGATAAAGACGCCGCGCTCCTCGCGGGCTGGCGTGCGCTTCTGGGGCAGGCAGCGGGCTCCGGAAGTGTGCAGCTGCCCGGGACCATGGCGGTGTTTGCTGCTGGGGATGGCGGCTTGCTTGGCCGGGCCACTAGTTCTGGCCGCGTCAGTCGGCGGCCGACATCCTTTCTGGGGCGGCGTCTCACAGACGGTAAACGTACGGCAGCGCCGTTGGCGGGGCCAGTGGACATGGACCGGGGTGGGATCCGGGTTGGTGTGGCGGCCGGGGAGGGCTGTGGTGCCGGGGAGCGGGTTGGGGCGGGGGGGACAGGGCTGGGGCACAGCCTCCGGCTTTCCTCCCCCTCGGGCTCTGGGGCTTGGACCGCGACTCCGGGTAGCCCTGCGTGGCCGCGGCCTCCCAGAACCCCTGGGAAGGGCAGGTGGAGGACCCGTCTTTTATGAAGCGGGGCCTTACCCGCGTTTTGAAGAGCCCCAGAATCAGATGTTGGAATAGGGTGGTTTATCAGCCTTGTATATCAGCAGGGAAATTTCAGTTCCATCCAGATGTTGGCTCCTTCGCTAAAACTCAGGAATAAGACAAGGGTCAGTGTCAATTAGCAGTTATCTAGGGCTTGACTCAAAATAGACTGTGCGGGGTGTAGAGATGGTAGATGGGCCCTCCCTTTCAAGGTTGGTAGTCTTCTGGGATTAGAGGCCTCAGTTGAGGATTACATCCTCATCTGCAGTAATGGAGGTTGTGGGAAACATTAACACAGAGAAGGGAGGGGTGTTGCTGCGGTAACTCATTAAAGAAGCCAGGACACTTGCCTGGCTCTTGTGTAGGAGAGTCTCGCCTAGGGTAGGGCAGCAGTTATCAAAGTGAGTCCGAGGCCCCTGAGATGCAAGACTATTTTCGTAGGAACGCCGGGAAGTCACCTGCCTTTTGCACACTCTTGCACTCCCGAGTTTCCTGTGGGGTTTTCCAGGGAAAACCTAGTCTGTGATATCACAAAACAGGTAATGTAGAGGCAGATAGAATTAAGCTCTCACCAGTCCAAAAGAGATTCTCAGAAATTAAAATCACTGCTATTCCTCTCATTAATGATTTTTGTTTAGAAAAATATACTTATTTTTTGCTTAAGAGTATTAATGGTATCATGTAGTAGGTTGTTATTATTTTTAAGTGAACTCATAAGCATTTTTTAAAGTTCTTATTTAACTTCTAACACAGGAACTATTGATAGATTTAACCCACATAAACAGCAGCCTTTTGAAGTCCTCAGTATTTAAGAGTGTACAGGGGTCTTTAGGCCAAGAAGTTTGAGATTCCCTGGAGAACGGGTGCTCAGGTACTAGTCAGGTGCTTAGCGTTGATAGACAGATGCCAAGATGTCTTCTGCATGTGCTCCCGGACTCGAAATAATTGGCCACACAGAGATCGGTGGGCAGTGCCTCCACTATACAAACCAGAAGCTGCTGAACGTGTCTTGAGTCTAGGCCATGTGCTGTGCAGAGATTCCCATTGTATCTGTTCTATCTAAGCCGGGATTCCTGTGCAGAGACCTGGCTCTGAAGACCCGCTCTCCTTTGCTCCCTGCCAGGTACCTTCTGTGTTATGTCAACCCTCCGGAGGGCTTCAGCCTCCGTAGGGGCGTCTGTATCCACATCGCCTTCCTCCTGAAGACCCTGCTGAAAATGGAAGAGTCGGTGCTGGTGATACCCCCTTGGGGCCGCCTCTACCATTAGCAGAGCCTGGACATCCACCAGGTCCGGATTCCCTGGTCTGACTTTTTTGATCTCTCAAGTCTCAACAGAAACATCCCTGACAATGAGTACGAACAGTTCATTGCAGGTGAGATGGTGATCGTTTAACTGGGGCCAGACGGTTTTTGTTCTGGTTCCGATGTGAACATCGGGCCGTCTTGCTTCGGGTTTGTCAGTCTGCTTAGGGGCCGTGCTCATGTTTCCTGCACTGCAGGTGAATTTGGTCTTTCCACAGTTTTTCTCAGGAAATATATCTGAAGTGTATGAGCTCTGTGTTCCCTCCCCTCTGAAAACCCTGGCCTTCTGGTGAGATGGAGCGGTGACAAGGAGGCCACTGCCACAGAGGCCTTGTCCCAGCAGGACTCGCTCCCTGGGCAGTAAGGGCCATTCTTACCTGAAGGAAAACACGATGTATGTGTACCATGGGCCACGTGCTGGAGAAGGTATGTAACCTCTCATTCAGTATAATTTGGTCCTGCTGAAGCTTCCCATTTTACTTTTTGTAGGAGGTAAGATTTGAAGATTTTCTTTGAATACAGCTATTTAGAGCTTATCTTTTTTTTTAATTGAAATGTGGTTGATTTACAATGTTTAGTTAGTTTCAGATATACAGCTGTTTTGTTAGTTTCAGGTATACAGCATAGTGATTCAGTTGTACATATACATAGTCTATTCTTTTTCAGGTTCTTTTCCATTATAGGTTGCAAGATACTGAACATTTTCCCCTGTGTTCTACAGTGAATCCTTGCTGTTTGTCTGTTTTACATATAGTAGTTTGTAATTGTTAATCCCAAACTCCTAAGTTTGTTTCCTAAGTCTGTGAGTCTGTTTTTGTTTTGTAAATAAGTTTATTTGTATCTTTTTTAAAAATTCCACATATAAGTGGTATCATATGTTACTTGTCTTTCTCTGTCTGAGTTATTTCACTTTAGTGTGATAATCTCCAAGTCCATCCATGTTGCTGTAAATGGCATTATTTCCTTCTTTGTTACAACTGTGTAATATTCTTTTATATCTAAATACTACATCTTTATCCAGTCATTTGTCAGTGGGCGTTTAGGTTGCTTCTATGTCTTGGTCATTGAAAACAATGCTGCTGTGAACATTGGGGTGCAGGTATATTTTGAAATTAAGGTTCCCTCTGGATATATGCCCAGGAGTGGGATTGCTGGATCAAATGATGTCTTTTTTAGTCTTTTGTGGTATCTCCATATTGTTTTCCACATTGGCTTCACCAAACTACATTCCCAGCAATAATGTAGGAGGGTTCCCTTTTCTCCAAGCCTCTCCAGCATCTATGGTGAGTGGATGTTTGAATGGTGGCCATTCTGAGTAGTGTGAGATGATAACTTATTGTAGTTTTGATTTGCATTTCTAAGATAATTAGCGATATTGTGCCTTTTTTTCATATGCCTATTGGCCATTTGTATATCTTCATTGGAGAATTGCTTGTTTAGTTGTTCTGCCCATTTTTGGATTGGGTTGTTTATTTTTTTTTCTTATTAAGTTGTATGAACTATTTTTATAGTCTACAAGTTAAGCCATGTTCAGTCTCATCTTTTGCAAATATTTTCTCACATTCCATAGGTTGTCTTTTCATTTTGCTTATGGTTTCTATTGCTTTGAAATAGCTGATAGGTGTAACTAGGTCCCATTTGTTTATTTTGGCTTTTATTTTCTGTTGCTTGGGTGGATTGCCCTAGGAAAACACTGCTGAGATATATGTCAAATAATGTTTTGCCTATGTTTTCTTCTGAGAGTTTTTTAGCGTCTTGTCTAATGTTTAAGTCTTTAAGCCATTTAGAGTTTGTTTCTTTTTTGGTTTTTTTTTTTCAACTCTATTATATGCTTTCGATTTGTGGTTACCCTATTTTTCAAGTATATCAACCCATTATCATATCTATTTCCTTTAGACTGATAATCACGTAGGCTCCAACACATCCTAAGAATAATGAGAAAAAGGAAAAAGAAAGAGAAAAAAATCTATCTTTTCTTGCTACCATCTCCCTTTCCCACCTTTTTGTATTTTGATATACTTTTTCTTTTTTACATCTTCATGTTTATTGTCTTGTAACTCGTTATTTCATTTCCAATGATGGTTTTCCCATTTCTATAGCATCCTGCTTCCTTTCTGTTTAGAGTAGAACCTTTTAATGTCTCTGTTTGGTTCCATAATGCTGAATTATCTCCCTAACCCCCTCCACCCTGAGCCTCTGAATACTCAGTACAGGGAAGCCAAACCATCCTAGCCTTCATCAGTCTTGGGATGCAATCTTCAGAGTGGGAAAGAAGAATCATTGAAAAATAATATTCTGTTTGTTGCTTTCTACCCTTGCCCAGAGAGTGAGAATCACCTCTGAAGGCGGAGGAAGAAAGATGGGGGCATGGGGCACAAAGTCTTTTCTCCTTTTGCTACTGAAAAAATGATTTCTTTTGTAATTAGTGATGATGCCCTTTAAATTGGTAAGATCGAGATTCCACAGCTTCAGCGCCTGTGAATAACCAGCTGGGAGAAAGCTCTCCAGGGCCCCTGCAGTGGGAAAGGCAGCCCCTCTGAGCACCTGTTGTTCTGTATTCTTCCGGCCTCCACACAGTTTCGCTAGGCACTGTGCAGGACGATGCAGTTCCCCAAGGTGGAGGACTGGGAGACCCCTGCTTGGTGGCAAGCCACAGGAGCCCACACTTGAAGGACAAAATGAAGAGTAGTGGGGCGGGCATAGGAACAGAGGATGGTTGAGACCCAGGATAGTTTCCTGGAGGCCAGCAGGTGAGACTGGCGGGGCAGATGGGGCCCTGGTGCATGGGCAGTCCTTGAGGGATCTGAAGCAAAGATATGAACCAAGATACTGGATTCGTGTGGGGGTAAATCGCCCCCTGGAGGCCACGTGGCAGTGCAGCGAGCCCAGGAGGAGAGGGCATTTCCCCAAAGTTGGGTTGACAGATCACAACCAACTCACTGGGAACCGAGAGGTACAGAGATATTGTTAACTTTTTGTCCCTCTTCCTGGAAAAAAATTGCTTCCTGTTGAATAGCCTGTGTAGTTAGTGAGAATTAAAGACATGAAGTAACATTTCCTCAAAAGTCATCCATTGTGCAGTTGTTAATAATCGTCAAATGCAAACTTGAATAGATTAAATCAAACAGTCATCATCGTATTTTAAAATCTTTTAACATAAAAAATCTTGCTGTCTTTGTTCTTCATTTCAGGGTTCACTTGGTGATAATAGTAACAAAACAACAGCAAACCTTTAAAGAATTCTGTCCTGCTGTTCAAGGAACTCTGTGTTCATGACAAACAAATGAGGTGGCACTTTACAGGAAGGACAGTCATTAATCACACAGCTAGTAAATGGCAGGGGTGGGACTTGAACCCAAGCTGTCTGACCCCAGAGCCCCCTCTCAGGCCCTTCAGTGCAGCTCATCACTTGGTATGCCCAACAGAGGCCAGCATTAAAGAGCAGCATGACCTTGGCTGCTTGGCCTCTGTTTCTTCATCTGTAGAATGGGGGTGTGGGCAGTGAACTCTGTGAGCTCAGTGGTCACTTCCTCCAGCTCTGCTATTCTACTGCTTTGAGTTAATTTAAGAAGTATCCGAGCCCCTGAATGGCCCACCCATAGGCTGGCGCTTTGCTAGGCCGTGGGTTACGGAGAAAAATAAGATCAGCCTGCTTCTCCAAGGAGCCTGTGTCCCTCCACGGCAAACGGCTTTGAGGCCCAGGCTCCCTCGCTGGCAGTCGGGGACTGGGCAGGAATGTCTGATAGAAGATGGAGGCAGAGCCCTTCCGGGAACAGTGGTGGCCACAGAGCTATCAGGAGCGGGAGCATCTGTCCAGGCTGCTGAGAGGGGGGCCCTCATGAGGCCAGTAGCCCCCCCAAACTAAGCCCTCAGGACAAAGATCCAGCCATTCCTGCAGTGTCACAACAGAGCCAGTCCATCCTCATCACTGTGCCCCTGTGCTCCTTTGTCCTGGGGCCTCTCTTCCCCCTACACCCAGAAGACTCATCTCTCTCTCTTCTCTGAGTGTCCCCTCACTTCACCCATGGTCCCTGCTTCCTAGGCCACCATCTCTGGAGTTGACGATTTGCCCCCTCACACTCTCCGTTTGATCAGGAGCCTGGGTTGACCTCCTTGTGCTCACTTTCCCCCATGAGGTGATTTCTCCTCCTCTCTTGGGAACACCTGGAAAACCCAGTCCATTCCTAGCAGTGCCTGCCACCCTGGCCTCCCTGCTCATCTGCCTCAGTCAGGAGCAGCTGGACCACCAACTCTGTATTGCCTCACCGCCTACCATCAAGACGTCAATGTTGATTCTCCCTCCACCACCCAGTATGGTCATTGTAGGGTCTTCTTCTCCGTCAGCCTGAGCCAGACACCTCCCATTCACCCTACCCCCGGGCTCATACCCGGGCGTGTCTCCACCCCAGGTCCAGCCTCTCTCCTTTATGTGCCCAACTCTAGCCATCCAGCTGCTTCTCCACCAGCCTCGTTGGCCCTCCTTCACCCTCACTGGGGCATCATGCACTGACTCCTCTGCTTTCCTACCTGTCCACGTTCCTCTTACTTCCACTTCCCCACCTTCCAGCTCTGCATCCACAGTCAGCACTCTCTTTATGACAAACAAAACTCCCTTGACCCTTGATCTTTTCATTTCCTCACCAGGATGACTTCCATCTCGGTTCACCCAGCTCTATTTGTTCTGAGCCTGCAGGCAGCAGGCTCTCCCAGCACAGATTTCTAAGACTACAAATCAATGCCCAGCATGTTGCCACTGCCAGGCAATCCTCCAGGATTTCTCTAGTGAGCACATTTCCCCACTTGCCACACAGTGGTGTCAACATTCTATGCTCTCTGCACACCTCTAAGCTTCCCTCTGTCTCTTCCCTGACTCCCAGCAGATGGCCTTGCCTCCTGCTTCAGAGAGAATGACATGTTACTTGAAGGGAACTCGCTCACCTGCAGCAAATCTGCTCACCTCACCTTTTATCTGTCCCTCTCCCACCTGGACTCTAGCTGTAGTTGTTCTTAATTTAGTGAGTTTAGTTGACATATATATACACAGTTAAAAGCTTAGCACACTATAGGCTACCTTCTTGGGCTTACTTTTTCAATTTAACATAGGGTGTATGATGCATCCACTTCGTTGCATGTACCTGCAGTTCATTTGTTTTAACTGATCTTAAATGTTGTGTGTGTGACAGTAACACAAGGCAAGTGTAAGCCAGGATTCAGGATGCTGGTTACTTCCTGTGAGAAGAGGCCTAGGGCAGGATAGGACACAGTATGTCACTGTCAATAGTCCTGTTCTGGTGCTGGGTGACAGGTTCACAACTGTTTCTTATAATATTAATTTTAATACATAAATACTTCTGACAGGCACCTAAGGTGAGAATGTGTCATGAGCCAAGATATACAATGGATAATATTGCATCATTATTGTTATGTAATCTTGTTATAAAATATAATATTCATAATCCTACATTGTTATGTGTTATATATTATATAGATGCATGAATTATATATTATGTATATAAATAACTACATATGTATTATATACTATCTGATAATAAATAAACAGAACATAACATGCTAGTATATCTACTATTATGTATTATTTAATAAATAATATACTATATCCTGTTATATGACATGGCACCTAATCTTTAATCAAATAAAAATATGTCACTATATGTAATGGTAATTAATAAAATTAAATGAAAATGCCCGCAGCTTTTAACGCCAACACCGCTCCAGCTGTCACTGTCTATCTTCTTCCCTTTCATGGTCGAGGTCCTCACGGTGCTATCTGTTCCCCTTTTCATCTCGTTATCCTGAACCTTCCTCCCCCTCCCATCCCATGCTGCCTTCTTCCCCGTGGTCCCTCTAGTCACCAGCGGCCTCTGGGGCACTGATTTCAGGGCAGTGTCTCAGGCCCAAGCTCACCCGCCTGTCCTCCACCTCTGCCACTGCTGGTGGGGACAGGGTGGGGGGCAGAGTGCACCTGTTGTCCTGGAAGAGAATACAGCACAGACTCCGTGACCAGCAGGAGGTGTGGCCGGAACCTGCAGGACTGGGGGGAGAGCCAGACTGTCTGCATCCAGACCGGGGGCACTTGGAGTGTGAAGAAGCCCAGTCCTCACTGCCCCTGAAGTGAGGAAAACACCCTCAGGTGAGTTAAAGTGCTTATGACCTAGGTCTGTTGGCTGCAAAGGACAAAGGGGTCCCTAAGGGGAGGTTAGTTGATGTTCCAGGCCCCACAAAGGCCCTAAGGGCTGGCGGGGAAGCAGGCTGGACGCTCCACTGGACCCAGTGTCCCCTCGGGGGTGGGGCCTTCCGGAACAAGCAGAAAGCCCTCAGTCTCTTGGGGAACGCGGCAGTGTGGGAGCATCCCTGCAGTGAATCAAGTGACGTCAGGGCCTGTGGGATCCGTTTTTATGGCCACATTGAGCCACAGCAGAAGCCACAGCAGGAGTGGATTCCTGTCTCTCCAGCTGACATCCTCGTGTCTGAGTGCCAGGCTTCAGACCCGATCCCCTGGGGTGCTAGGACAGTTATACACAGAGGCGGCTCGGGGAGGCCTCAAGAGGGCTGTACTGGCCTTGCTGTCGACATGATTACACAAAGATCAAACAATCCATCGATGGGAAGAAAATAAGAACCATGGTCACATCTGGACCGCAAGCTTAGATGTGGTATATGGGTGATATTTATCGACAATCTGGCGAGGATCTGGTCAAAGCTAGAGGCCAAGGCAGCAAACCGGTAGTGACACTAAGGAACATCGTGGTGCAGAGGCTGGATTGGGGGTCTGAAGGCTCCTCCCAGGAGGAGCCTCAGTGTTTGGGAGGTGGCTAATGTGCCTGCTTCATGTCACTAGCAAGTGATGCCACCTGCGGAAAATCAGCTATAATCCTGAGCCGGGTCAGCCCTGGGTGATGTGATAAAGGCTCCTACAAGAGGAGGCGCCAGACGGATAGTGAACCAACCAACAGGCTGATGAGTTTCTGGCCTGTGTTTATCGTGCTTTCGCAGCCAAGAATGAGGAGAGAGTTGAATGGTTCACCATGAAGATTTTAACAACTTAAGAGAGTTCCGTGTCTCACTGCATTTCAGTGTCACCCGGAGGAATTCAAGAGGTGTTTAGACCCAGAAGGGACTAACAGCCTCTTGGTTCCTCATCAACCTGACAAACCCACCAGCCCTCTATGGCCAGACCTTGGCAAGTGCCTTCCCTTGTTCTAACAAATCCCTTTCCACTCACGCCTGTGGTATGCTTTTATTTTTGTTTAATTAATGGGAATGAAGATACCTTACAGCCTCTTCAGATCTTTCCTTAGGCCTTCTGCTCTTAGACCCTGGCAAGGGGGCCCGCTGCCCTGGGTCCTGCACTGCAGAGGGTCCCTCTGGCCCTGACACTTCCTCTGGCCACGCCCTCCATGGGGTGGAGTCAGCAGGGCCAAGGGGGCAGGGTCATTGGCTCCATCCCATGCTCTAGAAGCCCAGGACCCCAGATGCCCTGTCTCAGCAGCCCCTGACCCATTCCTAGTGCCTGCACCGGCTCTCCCGGAAGCTCAGATTCCCAGGACTCACAGAGAGGCCAAAGGGCAGCTGTATGTATGGAGGGTATGAGCAGATCCCGAATGTGAGTTTTGAGTGTCCCCCTGTGAACATCCAAGGCCACTTGTGGCAAGGGATGGACCCAGCATTGGGAAGAAAAGGATCAGGCTAGTGGTCAGAGACTGGGAATCAGCTCTCCCCACACGCTCACTTTCTTTGCCGGACTCCCCTGTGTCTTGGAATTCTAAATTTGAACCTGGTCTTCCCCCTTATAATGAACGTATATTTGTAAAGGCAGGACTTTAGAACCTACTGCACTTAACATGTTTACATGTACAGGATGTGAGCTCCCAGGTATGCTCTGGCCTGCACTTCCAAAGGTCCAGAGCAGTTATGTTGGCTCTACTGAGACTGTAATTGGTAAAGACCATCTCCAGAGAGGAGAGCTCCTGCTTCACGTTCCAAAGTCAGGACCTTCTGAGTGGATAAAACAATGGACACTGTGACCCTCAATTGTAAATTGATTTAGAATAACGCCAAAGTGTGTAAGACGTGTGTGTGTGCACGCGCGCACCTGGGGACGTGTGTTGTACATGACTGTGTGTTTGTGTGTGCTCACGTGCACCTGGGGATGTATGTGGTTCTGTATGTTATGTGTGTGTGTGCGCCTGAGGATGTGTGTGGTTGTGCGTATGTTATGGGTGTGTGGGTGGTACATGACTCCATGTGTGTGTGCCCGTGGGGATGTATGTGGACTAGAGCCAGTGTGTCTGCACGTGTGTTTGTGTGTACGTGCATGCATTACTTTTAATAGTAGAAGCTGTCCTTTAGAAATACGATGTAGTAAAAATTGTATGATGTCCTTTGCTGTATAAATCAAAATTAAAATTATCTTCAATCACCAGAAATTTAGTCCCCCTCAGATTCTGTTTTTTTTCCATATTGATTATGTCTTCATTTTACTGATGAGGAAACTGTAGCTTAGAGATGTTGACTGACTCAACCAAGGGCATGGAGCTCGCGCGCCCAGGGCCAGGACCCAGTCCAAGCCGCACTGCTCCAGAGGCCTGGAGCCCTGCTCATGATCATGCGTGGCCTCTTGGCGGGGGAACAGATTCTGATGGGCTGTGGCCAGTGTGCAGGCTGCCCGTGCCGGGGACTCGGGAAGCCGGGTGGAGAGTACCAGACAGCAGACAAGAGTGAAGGGCTGCTCAGAAGTCAGATAGTTTCCTAGGTCTTGGATGAGGAAGGAGGCTCACTGCTCATCCTTGATCCCTTTGCTGGTGGCCAAAAGGGACCAAGGCCCACGAGAGCACTTCTGGGAGCTGCCTGCCAACACCTGGAAAAGGACTGCTCAGGACTGGCTCTGCAGTAGGAGCAGAGGAAGGAAATGTCGCCTCCTGGTGGACATCCTTTGTGATGGCAGTAGGAGGACTAGGAGCCTTGGTATTGAGGTGGCAAGGCAAGGTCCTAGTGGATGATCGTTTCCACGTGTCTTAAAAATCATTGCTTCATATATTTTATCCATTTTGTGGTTTATTTTTGGGTGGTAAATATGGTCAGTGTTACTCCATATTACCTAGATTAATTAATTTTTTTATTGTTAATTTTCTCTTCAGTGATTTGGAAGCTATATTGCCTCTTAAAGAAAATTCTCTCTAAATCTTTATAAATCATCTCTAAGTTCATAAATTTTTATGCAATTGGACCAGTATTCCTATAAGAGTCTCAAAAATGAAATAATCTATTAGATCCTGTTCCTCAATAATGATAAATTTAGCATATTTTACCTCTCTGTTGTTCTAAATTGTGTGTGTGTGTGTTTGTGTGCTCCAGTTACTACTTTTTAGACAGTTGCTTTAAGTTTGTTACATTAACAAAGAAAATATAGGTATATACATCTTGGATTTCATTGCTCACTACCACTATTTAATCCCATGTCTTTCCCACTTTTGAGTTATTTACTTATTGGGATTTCCCAATCAACTGGACACATGATTGACTAATTGTTTTTGAGTGGTGGACTTGGAACACTTACATATCTATATGCAGATTTATGTTCTCCTCGTCAACAATTCTCAGAGTGTTGTTGATGGCCCAAGCCTTGTTTTAAATTAAGGCATTGTTTTTCATCACCAAAAAAAAAAATTATTAATTTAAGGTGTTGTCTTTTTATGGCTGGCTAGTCTTTTATGGTGAATGGATATTAATAGAGATTTCCTTAACCTTCCTCCTTCTTTTTGCCATAACTCGAATTCATTGAGAAACATGTTTTTACCATTTCTCAGATGGGCTTCAACTTTGACTTCTGCTTTAAACCATCACCCCACTCTTTTTCTCCATGCTTATTCCTGAAAAAGTGAGCTCTCTATTGGTTTATGGGTGGTTCCCGTCAAAGATTTGTGACTCCCTGTCCAAAGTTCCAAAGGAAGAGAAAAGGAAAGATTCCTGTTTCTGGTGGTTACATTTTGTCAGGTTAGAGATCTAGTTATCCATGTGGCTGCAGTGGAATCTGCAATATCTTGGCTCAGAGTTTCGTTTTGCTGGCTTACTAGGGGAACCGCATTAGCTGGGGTCACGTCGCTGTGGCCGTTGTCAGGATCCTGGGACTGAGGCAGCCCCTTTGCCTCCTTGTTATTTTGATCTTGCAAACTGGGTCCCAGTTATGTGAACCCTGCACCTGGTGGCCAGGATCGCCCCACACGTGACGTGTACCCAGTTCCTTGGCGTCCCTCACTGCTGTCAGCTAGTTCCAGTAAGAGTACGTGATGGCTTCCACTACTGTCCTTCCTCCATCCTCTCCAGGCAGGCCCTCCTTTCCCACTAGTTGGCCCTAAACCTTCTCTCCTGCTCTACATACGCTGACGGAATTCCTCAGGGTTTCCAGCAGGTAGATGGGTCTCTTCTATGTTTGGACCCCTTCAGTGCTTGCAGTGAAAATATAGGATGTGGGAAGGAGGAGCTTGGGGATTCTCCATATCTAGGGCCTCCCTATCCAGCAGATTCAACTAACGGTGGATTGAAAATATTGTTGAAAAAACAGAAAGTTTCAAAAAGCAACACTTGAATTTGCCATACACTGGCAACTACTTACATAACATTCATGTTGTATTAGATACCATGAGTAATCTAGAGATAACTTAAAGTACACAGGAGGACACAGTGAAAGAGAAAGTGACAACAAATATATGTGTATACTCATGTATAACTGAAAACTTGTGCTGTATGCTGGAATTTGATACAACTTTGCAAAATGACTATAACTCAATAAAAAAAGTTTGTATATATATATAAAAGTAGATGGGGGGATGTACATGAGTCCCATGCAAGTCCTATGTCATTTTATACAAGAGGCGTCAGCATCCATGGATGTTGACTTCAGGGTGAGTCCTGGAACCAGTGCCCCATGGTTACCAAGGGATTACTGGAAGTCCAGGCTCCTTATCCCAGCCTGCCATGTCCCCACATGGTCTGACTCCTACCTGTACCACACTTCCCTTGTCACTCTCCTCCAGCCCTGGCAGACTGCCCTCTGATTCTTGAACAGGCCACACTCACTGCACTTCATGTCTGGCCCTTAGAAATACCCATTACTTTCTGAGCATGGCTCTGCTTTCACAAGATGGGCTGCATTGTCACTAGAGAAGTCAGTGTGGAGGTTCCTTTAAAAACTGAAAATGGACTTAACTCATGATCCAGCCTTCCCATTCCCGGGCATATGTCAGAAGAAAACTCTAATTCAAAAAGTCACATGCACCTCAATGCTCACAGCAGCAGTATTTATAATAGCCAGGACATGGCAACAACCCAAATGTCCATTGACAGGTGACTGGATAAAGAAGTAGTAGTATATTTATACAATGGAATACTACTCAGCCATGAAAAAACAAATAATGTCATTTGCAGCAACATGGATGGACGTAGAGATAGTCATTCTAAGTGAAGTAAACCAGAAAAAGAGAAAAATGCCATATGATATCACTTATATGTGGAATCAAAAAAAGAAACATATGAACTTAAATACAGAAGATAAACAGACCCACAGACATAGAGAAACAAACTTACGGTTCACAGGGAGAGAAGGAGATGGGAAGGGATAAATATGGGGATTCGAAAAGTGCCCCTCTTGGGGAGTGATGGAAATGTTAGCTATCTTGATCGTGGTTATGGTTTTCTGGGTGTAGACATTTATCAAATTCACCAAGTAGTACATGTGAAATATGTGTATTTTATTGTACAGGTATCATACCACAATAAACGTGCCCTTAAAAAAAAAACAGGAAAACACTGGCAGCATTTTGTCCTACGTTTTTATGTGTCTTAAGTGAGTGGGTCTTCAAGATTCTGGTCTGCCATATTTTCTGAACCAGAAGTGCCCTCCTTCCCTTTTCTTTGGTAAACTGTCAGTGGGTGGCATTTATTCCCATGGCTTCAACTGCCCTCTGTCCAATGATTAACTGTCAAATCTTTTCCAGCATGGACATCTCAGTTCAGTCCCAGAAATATATTTCTAATTGACAAGTAGACATTCACATTTGGTTAGCACATAAAAATCTCAAGCTCTGTTTGTCTGGATTTACACTCGCCCAGAACTAGTTTTACTTTTTCAAACAATGGCATCACTGTCCCATCTCTTTTCTGTGCCAAACATCTGGGAGTTTTCCTTTACTTTTCCACTCCCTCACCCCCATCAGTACTACAATTCTATTCCTTAATGTCCCCCAACTAAGTCCCTGCTCCTCGCTCCCCACTGCATTAATTCCCACCCCTTTCTAGTCTCCCCAGTGCTGTACTTTAGAGTGAACAATCCACTTTGCTCACTTTTAATGACTAATCTGTGTCACTCTCCTCCTTAAAACCGCAAAGAATTCCACGCTGCGTGTGTGAGGAAGTCCACGCTCTCTGATTTAACGTCACACCTTCTCATCACCTCATTGCTGCTTTTTTTCAGCCTCAGCTTCCGTTAGTTCCTCACAGCCTCTAGCCTCACTGACGTTCCTTCCCTAAGTGCAAAGTGCTCTTAGACATGACCAGGGGTCTGCACGAGACACGCAAGCTGCTGAGAATCCCGTCCCCACCATGCACTCTCCTGGTCTACAGATTTGCTGGAATCCGTCAGATGTCAGTGCAGAAAGCATTTCCTCTCTGACACCTTCCCTATCTTCTAGAACACAGCCCCAGGCAGTGCAAGAGCCCCTCTGAACATATAGTATATATGATGCAAAGTGACTCTTACCACATTGTTTTGAAAATCTATTTAAATTTGTATCTTCCACGACACACTGTGATCTCCTTGAGGGATGGGGGGCTGTGTGGTATTTGTCTAGACAGCTAATGTCTGGCATAGACCCCGGGCCATCGGAAACAGTGTGCTGACTCATCAAGAAGACTTGTCGTCTTTGCGATGTACGAAAGACTACATGCTCTCTGATCTTACACCATCCGGCAAGGGTCAAAATAATTTCACATAGAACTACAGAGGCAAAATATGTGTATTCTTTTCCTCTTTGTGAGCCCGAGATCATAGGCATCCTGGAACGGAGGTGTCACTCAAAGCTGTCTGTCCCCTAGGCTGTTACGCCCAGCTTCAACATATTTTTTGAAGTTGTAGGGATACGTGTACATCACCCCGTCTTAGAGCAAATGGTGCTTCAGCCTGACCAAGTTTAATGTCCATATAAAAATCAGAAATCTTCCAAACTGAAGCCTGAAGAAACATTTCCCTTTTCTCCTTCCAGTCTGTGTGTCATCTGCACCCCACATCCCCACTGCTCATCTGCGTCAGGCCACGTTCTATCTAGAAACATTTCCGGTGGGACACTTGGACAAGAACTAATTACAGCAGTAATGAAACTGGTCCCATGAACGTAGGCTCTGCACAACAAGGATGTTTGACGGGAGGCCTCAGCCGCGGCCTGCAGGGTCTGTTCACGTTTTCTGCCTGGCTTCCCTGCAGATGTTGTGCAGAAAATGAAGCCTGCAGTTAAAGTCAAAGAAGGCCCAAGAAATCCAGAAAAAATGGAGTGAGATTCATCTCCTTGGGAATATTTTTGAAAACCATCCACTAATAAGAAGAAGAGATTTAAGAGGTACGTTTCAGACCAGATGATGTCCAACTGCAGGTGGGTCAGTTTTGTCATTGTTGCTCGCTAGTTGGCTTTCTGCTGCTTCTAACATGCCGCCTGTAAGAGAAGTGGCCTGAGTCGGCCCTCAGAGCAGAAAGGTGAGCTGGGCCTGGAGACAGCCAAGCTCCTCTGCTGTGTAGTGACCCGCTGAGAAGGAAGGGTTGGCCCAGAGCTTCCTCTGACTCTCTCCCTCAGTTATAAACTCTATGAAGGGAAAATGGAACAAAAATCTTAATTCAATATGGTATTGTCAAAGTATAAAAATAATTGTCTTTGGAGGGGATGGTATAGTTCAAGGGGTAGAGTACATGCTGGATTCAATTTGCGGTACCTCAATGTAAAAAAATAATAAAAAAAATCTTTAAAAAAAGAAAAATAATGAAGAAGAAAAGAGATCTCAAACAACCCCAGTTTAAAAAGAAAAAATTCCTTTAAAAATAGTAGTCAGCTAGGCCTTTTGCTAGACTAGGAGTTTGGGATTAACAGGTACACACTACTATGTATAAAATAAATAACCAACTCTCAGGTCCTTAATAAATTAGTTCAACCTGAATCCTTTTTCTTTTTTCCCCTAAGCAACCCGTGGAAGCCTCTGAAATTCTCATCTTATAAAAGAATTCATTTAAAGGTGGTTTGAAAGTTACTGGTTAAAACAGTTATTTGTGGTTCCATGAATATAGGTCTAGTAAGAAAGACAGACAGTAAACCAGTAAGCAAATAAATATATGATGTACTGCCAGGTACTAATAATTGCCACAAAGAAACATAAAGCGTATTAGGAGAGAAAATGTTTGAATAGGAAATATGTGTGTGCTATTTTAAATAATCTGGTCAGATAAGTCCTCTCTGAGGGTAAATAATTTGAACAAAGTCCTGAATAAAGCAAAAGAATAAGCCACGTAGGTAACAGACAAGAAAAGCCTCCCAGGCCGGAAGAAGTGTAAGTACTAGACTTGGAGTTAGAAACGCAGCTGTCCTGGTGGGGACCATCGGGGCGGTGAAGATGGGCTGGAGCAGAACGGTGAGAGCTGAGGCTGCAGAGATCGGTGAGGGCCCGGATCACATAGGGCCTTGGTAGGGACTCTGGATATCCTTCTGAATACAATGGAAAATCACGAAAGTATTTTGCAATGCGGAACTACTTGATCTGATTCATACTTTAATAAGACCGTTGTGGGTAACGTATGGGGAATAAGCAATGGAAACAGGGCAAGGTAAGCTGATGGGAAGCCAGTGGGAAGAGTGCTGCTGACCTGGAGAGAGACACCGATGTTGGACTGGGATGATGGCGGGAGACGGGCAGAAAGGGGGACACGATTTAACAGTAACGGTCACAGGCCTTAATGCTCGAGTTGGACACAGACACAGAGTGGTACAGGGTGATGGGTGTGTGATATTTGGGGATGAGCCACAGTTTTTGTGCAGAGACCTGACAGGAGAATAAAGTGGGGACGTTGACGTCGGTAAGAAAGGTTGGTGGGTTTTGAATTCCCCCTAGAGTCGCGTCTGTTTCTCTGTACATGACGTCAGCAGAGCAGGGATGGGTGTTCCTACTTCTGCAGAGAATTGCGTGTCCTCCTCATCGACTAATTCGAGAGGCCGACCTTCCCATCCAATTGCAACATCTTGAATCTGCTTCTTTCTATCCAGGAGGAGATTTCCAACTAAGATGCCAATCAAAAATTCCCGTGTCCAGAGTTAGAGATTTGTGCCTTTGGGAGGGTCTCAGAGATGCCTCCACAGAGGCTCGGTGTGCTCTCTCTCCCTCAGAGAACACAGTTACCTTCAGTCCGCTGGGTCTCAGCAGAGAAGATTTCACACATAGCCCCTCTCAGGCCCTGGGGACCAACCTCCCGCTTGGCCGAGCTCTGAAAATGAGCACGAGTTCCGGGCAAAGGGCCTTCTCCAGGGGGCCATCTGGCAGATTACATGAGGACAGTGTACAAAAGGGTGGGAGGGTTGATGGTATAAATGCATTTTAATTTTTGCTCTGAAACTGATTCTGTCCTTCCGTTTTGTTAAGCAAGTGTTCTTAGGCCAGACATGATTCTCCTTTTTTCTTTATATTTGATCATCCAAGAGGTTTAGATAGGGGATTTGTTTTAGGGTAAGAATCTTTAAAAAAAAACCCTTGCAAATAGCGTCTTGTTAGGCATTTTGACAAGTGAATTCTCCAGGCAGTATTGAACCCCCTTGTTCCTCCAGGGGGTCTCCAAAGGTATACATGTTCCAAATCTGACCCAAAACCAATGAGACTTTTCTTTTTTATAAGAACTTCACCATGGACAAAAGATGTCACTAAAGAAGGTGAGAAAAGAGCAGGTCCCCATAATCCAGAGTCCCTCCCAAAGAGCCCACAGAAGTAAAGAGGAGATGAACGAGAGAAACGTTTTATTTATGCACACGCAGGAGCCAACCAGAAAAGTAACTACCATGTTAAATGGTGAAAGTTAAAGGCTTTTTTATCAACCTAACTTAATAGGGAAAAGGGAAAGGAGAGAATTGGCTTCCATGACAGCTTTTCTTCTGCATCTTTTGAATCTCAGTTATCTTCAGCTTAAAGAGGTTTTGTATTAACCGTGGGTTCCATCTGACTTTCCATTCCTCAAACTTTGTTCTTCTTTTTCAAGATTCACTCATGTATTCTGACCTCCTGGATTTTCCACGTGAATTTTAGATTGATTGTCAATTCCTGCAAAATACCACCTGGGATTTGGGTAGGCATTCTTTGAATCCTTAGATCTATTCGTGGACCTTTGTCATCTTAGTAGAATGAAGCCTTCTGCTCCATGAATATGGGATTATTCTCTTTGAATATAGGTCTTAATTTCTCTCAACACACTCTCTCATCTATTGTAGTCTTCAGTGTCCAAGTCGGGTACTTCTTGCTCACCTGTATTGGATGCTGATTCAGAAGAGACACGACCTCCTGGAGAACCTCTGCTTCCACTGAGCTGACATGGAACTGAGTCCTGAGAAGGCTTTAAATTCTTTTAAAAATAGGATTAATGTACTTTAATTACTCCATAGATGAGTAATGAATGGGTCACATTAGCATAGGATTTTAATCCTTTTAGAATTAGTAGAGTAATACAGACACAGTACAAAAAATTGAAATATTGCCTAAAAAAGAAGTGATTTGTAATTCCCACCCACAGCGGTGTCTGTCATGAATGATTTGGTGCTTATGTCTCAGTCTCTGTGTCTCTCAGTATGTCTCTCTCCATCTCTGTCTCTCACACACTCACAATCAGGTCAATTTCCATCTATATTGATTTCACACACATGTGGTCGTGCAGATGGGACCCTGGATGCAGAGAGTGGGTCTGCATACTTCCACCCTGAGGCCTCCCTTGACATTGGGTTGAGACCAGGCACCCACTTTTCCAACTGAACAGCATTCATTCATCCACATGAACCAGAACGAATGGACCCCATCCCCTCTCCATCAATATTAGTGTTGCCTTAATTCCGACTGTTTCAACCAGTGCTGTGATGGACACCCTTGAAAAGGCATCTTTGAATAGGTGTGTAAGGATTTTATTGGGATGAACTGTAAGTATCAGATCTTCTGGGGAAGAGATGCATCTGTGGCCCTTTGATGCGTCCTGCACCCTGTTCTCCTGAAGAGGAGTGTCCCTTCACTCTTCCCTCCAGGGGATCTGCTGGAGCCTCTGCCTGCTTACATTGTCACCAGGGCTGGTTGTCACCTGACTAAAGAACTGCCAGTGTGATGGTGACCGATGCTGTCTCTGCAGTGTTTCTCTCTGCCTCTGTTCTCACCTGAGAGGTCAAACATCTCTAACACACACTGGCCACCTGCATTGCCTCTCATTGGAACTGCCCATGCCTGTTCTGTTTCTGTTTAGAACACTGAGTTTCAAAAGGATTTTGGACTACAGGGATGGGAAAAATTTCTCCAACCTTTGGTTATGAGGAATGAATTTTCCAGGTTGTGGTTTGCCTTTCAAGCAATTTTTCTGGGCTTTTACTAATTTTTTTGATTCGTTTTGTTTTGTTTTTGCCACAGGAAGAGCTAAGCATCTCCCTTGTGTCTTCTGGCTGTGGTGTCACAGGGGGAACAGCAGTGTCTACCCTGAGATTATGCACAGAGTTACCAAAAGGGCTTAATTTTGTGCATCACATCTTTAATCCCCCTGGATATCCCCTGAAAATAATAAGAATGCTGTTTCAAGTGAAAACAAACAAAAATCCTCAGCCCCAGGTGAAAACATGTGGGCAGGAAGGAAAAAATCCTTTTTTAAAATTTCATTGGCAGGGAACAACCAGTAGAGGTAAAGACACGCAAAGAGAAAGAGGACTTGGGGTTGTCAGGGGCTGGGTGAGGAGGGAGGGGAGTGCATGCTCTGGATCCAAGGTTTCACTTTGAGGAAAGAAATAGTGTGAAACTAGATGGTAGTGATGGTCGCACAACATTGTGAATACCCCTAATGCCCCTGAATTGCATAATTTAAAAGGGGAAAAGTCTATATTTTATTACATGAAACTCTAAAAAGAAAAATAAAGGATGTCATAAATGATGTGAAACAAGCAAAGGAAACTAAAGAAAATGAAACAAAAACATCTCCAGTGGAAGGGACGTCAAGTTTGTGGGGGGACTGACGGTGGGATTTTGGAAAACATTTTGGAGAAGAAGGTGTGGGTGGGTGCAGAGGGGGCTCTACCCCAGGTGGTGGTGATGCCTGAACTGGTTCTCCATTGCCCAGCAGTCCAGCTGCAGATGCAGGTTCAGGAAGAGCTGCAGGAGCGGCAGGAGGTAGCTCGAGGTCTCCTGCAGGATCCAGTTCGTCCCATTTTTGGTCTCTGACATCTTCCCCTGCCCCTGCCTCCTCTGTAACTATTGGAAGTGGAGAGAGTTTTAAGTCTTGTGGAAGACCTCATGCTGTGAGAGAGGAAAATTTTACGCACCTGCCTCCCTTTCCATGTGCCTCTACAAGGACAGAAATCTTCCCAGAGCTTTCCAGACAGCTCCCACCCAGAAAGTGCCCACAGGATGTGTTCTGTGACTGAATTTTTCCAGACAGGTGGTCTGAGGCCATTCTTTTTTCTGGTCCCAACAGTAGCCTCTAGGGACACCTCCCTGTGTGGCCCAGCCTTTGCCCCACCCTCACCTACACACATACACCAGCCCTGCCTTTTTGACCTTTGGTCTCTGCTTCGGGGGCTCCTGGTCCTCCACCTGACTTGCAGCGAGGTGGGCACGGTGCTCCAGGTCAGACCAGGGTGTGCTGAGCTACCCGTCAGCCCCGGGTAGGTCCCTGGGAGAGCCCTGGGTGATGTCTGGGTCGGAGGCCTGCCCCACTGATTTGTGGGCCATGGTGGTGGGGACCCCTCCATATCCAGACCCACCAGGAGTCTGCGCTGGCCCTCAGAAGAGTGACACACCAGCCCTTCACTTGGGGAGGGGGCGTTGGTGTTCTTATTCATCAGCTTCTTTTCAATATGTGGTATCTGGCTCTGCAATGATAGTGACCAGCAGCTGACCCAGCATGGAAGTCTCAGAGTCCTTCCCGGCCAGGAACACTCCTGATTCCTTAGACTCTACCCTCTGCTGCTAGATCAGACCAGAACCTTTTTCAGCTCAGACATCCGGGAGGGAAAATATATACCCAGAGAGCATGGGCTCCACCTCGGGCAGCAGGACCCTTCCCAGCCTCTCCACATCTCAGCCAGCCAGCTTTGTCCTGGGCTGTCTATGTGACTGGGCCCCCCAGGCCTCTGTCCTTCTCTTTCTTGAGGCAGATACCCATCCCCAACTTGACTGCTCCACCTCCACCAGGCAGGATGGGGCCGTGTGGCTACCTGGATGGGATCTGAGTGGTGGCCCAGCCTGGAGGGGCCTGCCCTGGGCCTCCCTGTGTTACCTTTGGGTCTCTCTGTCCAAAAGGCCAGAGGTGCCTTGGGTGAGACCTGACCCAGTGCCGGCAGCGTTGGTAGAGACCCTCGCTGCGGGCTTTCTGGGGCCTGCGGCCTCAGGATAATGGAATGCAGCAGAACATGCCTCTGTCTCCAACCAGGTGAGCTGAGTAGGGACTTCTCTACAGAGTGGGTGCCTGGTGACTTCGGTTCCAAGTTCTGTTGGGCTCTATTGCCAGGGAAGTGAGGTCACTTCCTGGGGTCCACTTCTCCAAGCTTCCTCCTGACACAAAGCTCCTCAAGGGCCTTTCTGGGCTTCCAATCTCTCATTTCTCACTCCATGCCATGTCCACACACAGTGACACCAACTCAGGCCCCCCCCATAGCCCTGGGGAGGCCTGGATGCAACCAGTGCCGCAGCTCTGAAGACACAGCTGGGTTCAGACCTGGCTCCCCCTACTCAGCAGTGTTATCATCCTGGACAAGCCATGTGCCTCTCAGGGCCTCCCCAATCCCCCATCAGCACAGTGGGGATCATTCTGGCCCCTGCTTCCTAGAGAACCCATCCTGTCTCTAGACCTAGAAACACCTATTGCTTCTGTCACCCCCACGGGCTCGCATCACAGGGAGATCGTGCACAGACTCAGCAAAGGAAGGACCCCACAGAGGGCTGGCAGAGTTCAAAGCACACCCCACACAGGCCGGGGTCTGCCCTGGGGTCTGGAGAAAGTCACTTTCCTTGCTGCTTGCTTCCCCGCTCCCAGTCGTGAGACTGAAATTAAATACAACTCTGACATCGTCCGCTCTGGCATACAACCTCCTAGGTCATTCTGTCATGTTGAAATACAGGCCCAGTGTCCCATCTCGGCCTCTGTGGTGGGCTGCCCCACAATGGATTCCTATTTTTTGCCTTCTGTTCCCACACCCTTGTGGGATCCCCACACCCTCCCCTGGAGGGTGGATCGACTTTGGGACCAGGTTCTGACACATAGACTGACTTGTGAAAATGTATGTGAGTTCCACTCATTACCAGCTCCAGTGTTCTTTCTCTCGGTCTCTGTCTCTCAGTGCCTCTCTGAGTTGTCTCTCTCTCTGTTTCTCTGTCTCCCCGTGCTTCTCTGTGTTTCAGTCTGTCTGTCTGTTTTCCTGTATGTATGTGTGTATATATTTATGTGTATATGTGTGTATTTATGTGTGTGTATTGTACGGGTCCAGGGCAGGTCACTTCTGAAAATCCCTTGATGACATATTGATTATTTTGAATTCATGTTACTGAAGAAACATTATCTTTGAAAATTGTGCAAGCACTTTGGTGGGATCTTCTCTAAGGCTCAGCACTGCTAGGGAAGGGATGCACCTGTGGCACTTTGATGTATCCTACACCTTGTTCTGCTGGAGAGGAGCGTCCATTTGCTCTTCCTTCCAGGGTACCTCCTGGGGCCTCTGCCTGCTCACATTGTCACCAGGGCTGGTTGTCACCGGGCTAAAGACCTGCCAGGGTGATGGTGGCCAATGCTGTCTCTGCAGTCTTTCTGCCTGTGTCCTCACCTGAGAGGTCGAGCATCTCCAGCACAAACCGGCCACCTGCACTGCCTCTCGTTGGAACTGACTCTGTGTGTTTTGTTTCTTTTCAGAACACTGGGCTTCAAGAGCTTTTTGGACCACAGGGATGTGAAGCTTTTTTCCGACCTTGGGTCATGAGGAAAGGTTTCTCCAGGCTGTGGTTTGTCTTTCCAGCTGTCTTTCTTGGCCTTTGTTTTCTGCTTTTGTTTGGTTTGATTTTGCCACAAGAAGAGCTAAGCATCTCCCTTCTGGCTCTGATTTCACACTTAGAACAGCAGTGCCTACCCCGAGATTATACACAGAGTTACTAAAAGGGCTTCATATGGTACGTCTCATCTTTAATCCATCTGGACTTTCCTCTCAAAATACAAAAATGCTAATTCACGTGAAAAAAAATAATTCACCCGTCCCTACTTAAGATATGTGGGCAGACAAACCAAAAAAAAGCCACCTTTTATACGATTTCATTGATAGGGAACCTCCAGGATAGGTAAAGACATAGAGAGAGAAAGGGGATTAGGGCTTGTCATGGGCTGGGGGAGGTAAGACGTGGGGTGCTCTTTGTATACAAGCTTTTACTTTGAGGAAGGAAATAGTCTGAAACAAGTGGTGCTGGTCTCACAGCACTGTGAATGCAATTAATGCTCCTTAAAATTGCACAATTTAAAATGGAAAAAGGCTAAACTTTATTCTTATATACTTAAAACAAAAATAGAATATAGTATAATAGAAAAGAAAAAATCTGACTCCATAGAAGATCTGTCCTTTTGGCTTTAACCCTTTGCCCTCTTTTCTAGGCTTAGTTTTACTAGCTCTGCACCTTTGTAAAACAATGTTGCCTTTAGCCTTAAATATACAGGAGAGCCTACTTTCAAGGCTCTGATTTTTAAGGATATTAACACTTTTGCACTTATATAAAGACAACAGGTTGTAGAATAGAAAACTACTTTTGTTTTGTTAGAGGACTTACAGAGGCCTGGTCTACATAAACAGCTGTAAACCAAGATAATGGCGGACTAATATCTTGGAGAACCATCTTCCACATGTCAACTTCAGGCTCTTATTCTGCTAAAAAGTGGAGGGGCTGTGGTTGGTTGTTGCAAACTTGTTGGTGTAGAAATTCCTTGTTCTTGGAATCCTTTGCAGCTGTCCACGTGGGTCACATCATGGTGTTTCTGCAAAACCTGCAACAAAACTAACTTTTTCTATTCTGCAACTTGTTATCTTTATAGGAGTGCAAAGTGTTAATATCCTTAAAGCTCAGACTTTTGAGAATAGGCTCTCCTGTTTATTTCAGGCTAAAGGCAACCCTGTTTTACAAAAAGTGCAGAGCTAGCAAGTCTAAGCCTAGAAAACACTGCAGAGGGTTAAAGAAAAGGAACAGATCCAATATGGAGTCAGATTTGTTCTTCTCTATTACAGTGACTTTTGGTGAGAGCTAAGTGGATGATTCCTGGGTGGGTCCTCCACTGTCCCAGGCTGGATTTCAGGCAGGATCCTTGCCAGATTCACCATGATTTTGGACCTAATCTACCGCAGAGAAACTGACAATTATTGGATTAAAATTACCTTTCAAAATCCCTTCAATTGCCTGTAAACTATACCACAGCAGGGGATGTCTCATTGGCCAGTCAACTGCCAGTCTCCCCTGATGCAAGGGACAAGCGTCGCGGTGAGATCCATGGTGGCCTGGCCAGTGCACCTTCCTACTTTGCTCTAAAGCTTTGGATTCCTCACTTTGACACTTTAAAAACTCCCTTTCCTCTTCCCTCTGGCCTGGTGTGAATGAACAAGGTCCCTGCACCCACCTGTGCTGAGTCCATGCCATGCACACAGCCCCATGCACACAGCCCACCATCTGCTGTGTAACCCTGGGATCAAGTGCAAACTCTGAACTCCCCCACACCAAAGGTCCGCGTGCCCAGTGCCTCCGCCCTAGGGGTCCAGATCACCATCAGTACCATCAACCACCCAAAGCCCAAGGCCAGTGGCTGGCAGCCTGGGATCAACCTGACCCATCGGGTCAGTTGAGGCACAGGCTGCGGGGATCAGGGTGCCAAGGCGGGAATTGGAACCACCTTCAGCCCAGCCTGCCTCACCCTGTAGTCTCAGACATTAACTATGAAGGTGCACACTAGGCTCGATCCCCCACTGGTGGCAGTAGTCATCATTACTGGAGCACGGATTTCCCCACCCCAACCACAGGGTGAGGGGTGAGTGAGTGAGCTCAGAGTAGGGGTGCACTCAGATTGAAGGGGATCCCATGGTGTGGGGGTACAGGTTGAGAGGTGTGGGGCCCGATCAGAGTGGAAATGACCTGGCTGAGAGGTGAGGGGGATAATTTCAGGTTGTTGGGTGTCCTGTGTTGAGGCATGAGGGGTAAGCTTGTGGGTGTAGGGGCCATAGGTTAGGACCTAGCAGGATGGAGTGTCAGGGCAGGGACAATGGTGTGAGGAGAAGGAGCCCTGTCTTCAAGGTCTGGTGGGAGACTGGGCCTGGCCAGTGGTGGGAGGGTAGTAACAGGGAGGGGAAGTTGATCAGGGGAAGTGGGGCTGGGTGGGTGAGGCCTAGCCTAGGGCAGTCGTGGTTCTAGTTCTGTGCCAGGACCCAGTCGGTGGCTGGGTGAAGGCTCTGGGGATGGAGACCCAGCGGGACAAGCAGGAGGGGCCCCACCTGGCTCCTCCCGGCCCCAGCGGCCAGGGCCGGTAAAGCAGGAGACCCACCCGAGCAGTTTGCGCTGCGGGCGGGAGGAGGAGGGGCGCGCACGCGCAGACGGACAGACGCGCGGACGCCGGAACCCACCCAGAACGCGTGGAAGCTGGCGGCAGCCGGTTGCTCCTGGACCAGCTCCTGGAAGAGGAACACGGCCTGGGGCCTGGGCCGCCGCTTGCCCGCGGCTCGGCTGCCGCTGCCGGACAGTTAAGAGGGCGCTGGTAGGGGCGCGCTTCTCGGGGACCCGGCGGGTGACGCCTGTGCTGTGCAGCTGAGGATGCGCCCAGGGAGGGGTGCGGAGGTGAGGTCCCGGCCGCGCGTCCCGTTAGGACCCAGAGGCGGGTCCCAGCCGCCGCTGTGGTTCATGGTAACCCCGGTATTAGTAGTTCCTGAACACCGCGTTTTTGCCGCCGCTTCTACCCGGGTTTAGGAGAGCAGGTACAGCCCCGGGAGTTGGGAGGGCGCGTGGACGGTTCCAGAGCATCTCCGACTGGCCCTCAGACGATGGCCTGCTCCTGGCAGGCGGGTGTGGTGCGGTCGCGGGGCCTCGGATGGAATGGGGACTGCCCCATGAGAGCCCCTGGATTTGCTCCCATCTTACCTTGCCTGACCTTGGGGGCGGCCTCTAAAGACCCAGGTTAGTGGGACTCAGGTTACAGGTCAGTCTGCTCCTGGGAGATGGGCTCGGTGCGATCAGTGTGCTGGGATGGCTGCAGCAGCAGCGGGAAATTGTTGCAACCCCCGCTCTCACAGGGCAGCCCCAATCCCGCCATAGCAGCCGCCACCTTTCCCTGACAGCACAGCACCCGCCTTCCAGGAGCAGGCTGACCTGTAACCTGAGTTCCACGAACCTGAGGCAGCAGAGGCCAAGCTCAGGCCATGCGCTGGGGAGTTTGAAGCAAATCCAAGGGCTCCCATGGGCAGACACCATAACCCGCCACTGCCTTCGACCACACTGTGCCCTCCTCCCGAGAGCAGGCTGACCTGCGGACCGTGCCTGGAGCAGCAGAGGCCGAGCCCTTGACAGGCCGTGGGGGAGATGGGGGCAAATCTACCAGCTTGCCAGGTCGCTGCCCATCTCCCTGCCGCTGCCCCATGTTCGTGGACCACTTGTTTTCAAGTCAGTGGTTTCCTGAGAGGCAGGCGTGGTGCAGTCAGGTGGCGGGGGCTGCAGGGAGGGGTGCTGCCCCAAGGGGAGCAGGTGGACTTGCTCCCATCTCCCCTAGGGCCAGACCTGGGGACGGCCTCTGCTGCCCCAGGTTTGCAGGACGCATGTCATGTCCGCCTGTCCCTGGAAGGAAAGCTCAGTGTACTCGGGGCAGCCTCAGTGGCTGACAAGGATTTTAGAAGTCGGCTCTAGCCCAGCATAACTAACTCTCCTTTCTTCTCTTGCTTCCTCAGTTGGTGGCTGTATCGGCTTTTTCATTACAGGTTATTGCTAGATAATGAACATAGGTTTCTGTGCTATATAGAAGAAACTTAACTTAAAATCTCTTTTTATATATAGTGGCTGACATTTGTAAATCTCGAACTCCCAAATTTATCCCTTCCTATCCCCTTTCCCTGGTAACCTTGACTGTTTACTAAGTCTGCAAGTCTGTTTCTGTTCTGTAGATGAGTTCACAGTGTCTTTTTCTCTCTTTTTTTACATTGCACATATGAGTGGTATCATTTGGTATTTTTCTGTTTCTGGCTGCTTTCACTTAGAATGATGATCTCTAGCTCCATCCATGTTGCTGCAAATGGTTTTATTTTGTCCTATTCATGGTAGAGTAGTATTCCAGTGTATAAATATGCCACAACTTCTTTATCCAGTCATCTGTTGCTACATTTAGCTTTCCTCCATGTCTCGGCTATTGTATACAGTGGTGCTGTGAATACTGGTGTGCAGGTATCTTTTCACATTGGAGTTCTTTCCAGTTATATACCCAGATGTGGGATTGCTGGGTCATAGGGTAAGTCTACTTTTAGTTTTTTCAGGGATTTCCATGCTTTCCATAATGACTACACCAAACTAGATTCCCACCAGCAGTGTAAGAGGGTACCCTTCACTCTACAGCCTCTCTAGCATTTATCATTCATGAACTTCTGAGCGATGGCCATTCTGACTGATGGGAGCTGATACTTCATTATAGTTTTGATTTGAAATTCTCAGTTTATTAGTGATATCGAGCATTCTTTCATGTGCCTATTGGCCATTTGTGTCTTCATTGGAGAAATGCTTCTTTAGGTCTTCTGCCTATTTTAAGATTGAGTTGTTTGTTTTTTTGTTATTAAGTTCTATGAGCTGCTTATATATTCTGAAAATTAAGCCTCTGTTAGTCGTATCATTTGCAAATATTTTCTCCCATTCGTAGTTTGTTGTTTCCTTTTGTTTTACTTATGGTTGTCTTTGCTGTGAAGAAATTTATGAGTTTAATTACGTCCCTTTTGTTTATTTTTTTCTCTTATTTCCATTGCCTGGGTAGATTACCCTAGGAGAATGTTGCTAAGATTTATGTCAGATAATGTTTTGCCTATGTTTTCTTTTAGGAGATTTATCATGTCTTGTCCATCTGCATCTTAAGTCTGTACTCAACATCTGTGCTTCAGTTTTGAATTTTGAGCTTCTTAGAGAAAACCTACTCTTAGCTCATACGTCAGATTCAACATGTCTAAAGCTGATTTCATAATCTTTTTTCTTGCAGCGTCTCCACTTATTCAGTGGGATAATCATTCTTCCGGTCTTGAATACACAAAGGCTTGGAGTGGTCTTTGATTTGTCTTTCTCTCACCACCCTCCACATTTTGTCAGCTTCTTGAACTGTATGTTGTTGGTTTCAAGTGTCTATTCTGATTGCTGATACTCTGATGAAGAGCTTTCATCCCTGATACATGAATTTTTCCTTCTGCTGAATTCTTGGATATTCTCTCCCCCCCTTTCAGTCAACCTAGAGTTTTGGTGCTCCAACATCTACAGTCAAGTCAAAGACTTAACACAACCAGATCTCAGCCAGGGAGTCTCGACCCTTCATCATTTTGGACTTACATTATTTTTTCCAATCATTATGTAACTTAGCCTCCTAGGGTAACCTGTGCCTTATTAAAAACCAGGAGTCACCAGCCTTTTCCTATCCAGTCCTCAGTTAAAACAGATTAGAATTGCCCTGAGAACTAGTTGGAGCCCCATCCCCTTCATAGAGTCTTCCCTATTTATTCCAAATACTTCTAGCTCTTCTTTGTATTCCTGTACTGTTTATGATCAGTAGCCTGTAATCTTGGATTTGAGTACTGACTTGGTACCATTCCTGGGTGATTTCCAATGTGTCTCCTCACTTAGCTGGTAACTGGAGAAGACTCACTTGTTCAGCCTCCTTTATACCCCTCACCCTGCTTAGCATCGGGCAATAACAGGCATCCAGGCAGTGCTTGCCTTCTTTATTTATTCGCAGTGGTGGTGGTGTGGATTATAGCTAATAACTATTAATTCAGTGTTGCAGTTAAAAAAGAAAGCCAAGAAAATCCAAAAAACTTTATCTCCATGTTCAGTTTAGTGCTTTATCTCAATAGTTTTCTTAAGACTGTGTTTACATTCACATAGTGTTCAGTGCTTGTACAGTTCCCTGAGGCAAGCAGGTGAGATGTCATTATGTTTGACTTTCACGTTACATTTCATATTGGATATATTTGTGTAATGACAAAACCTTATTTTATAAGTAAACAGCCGGAAGCCCAGAGAGACTAAGAGCCTAACCCAGGATCACCTGGTTAGTGTTTGGCACAGGCCAGGACTGCAGTGCACATCTTCCAGCTGATCCTCTTCCAGTGCCTTTTCATTCCACTGCTGGGAAATGTAGCCCCATCAGCCAAACGGCCAAGTCACATTGCTGCCCCTTTACCTGCCAGTGATGGCAGTGCTACAAAAAGTGGCAAAGGAAAGGTCAGAAATAGGAGTGATAAAAGACATGGAAGTGCTGGAAATGGATCCTCAACCTCCTCCTCCCTACTTGAGCGCCTCACAAGTGTCCCACTCTGAGAGTGCTGTTCATTGTTTATAACATAGCCTTAAAATCAGACTGATCTTTTATAGGACATGCTTTTATCCTGGTCCCTTTCCTGCTAGTAGTCACCGTCATGGGCAGAAAGTGCCTGGCTGTGCTCTGTTTGTCACGTAGGTGGGAGGGAAAGTGGGAGAGGGAGTTGGTTGAACTGAAGCCGAGCTTTTTACAGCTCTGTTGTTCTAGGACCAGAGCAGTTCCACTCTTGCTTTCATCACCTCTCCACCTCCGAGTCCCAGCCACCCATTCCTGCCTGCTTCCCCACATGCCACGTCCTGGGGGAGGACAGAGTGGTGGGCAATGCCCCCTCCGCCCTCTGTTCTGGGAGGTGCAGGAGTCTGCTTTAACTTTTGAGCTGTTTTGGTAATTGGGCTTTTCCAGCTTTTCTAGACATCTCCTTTCCAGCTCTGAGAAATTGGAGATGTAACTTAACCATACATGGACTATACTAAAGTATTCAGTGACATTAGTGTCATGTTGTCTGTAATTGTGTTCTGTGACTGGATAGGAGGTTTTTTATCTCACAGGATGCTTCACATCCAATTCTAAAGGCCTAGAGGCTGCAGGTGTAATCCAAGTCCTTACATGTCTGTAAGGTAGACATGAACATTATTTGATAATATGACCATATGTTCATAGATTACGGTTAGTCCACTGGCTCTGTATCTAATGAAAGTTTAAATATCAAACGCTTGAAGAAAATTTGCGGGCCATGTCTTTTTGCCTGTAAGTAGTTGCAAAAACTGAAATCACAACTCTACCACAAGCCACAGTGTTTCCCAGTAGAGAAAGCCCTCTAATTTTACAACCTCTAAGTAATGCAGTGGTTCTTTGAGTGAGATGAGGGATGCCAGAGTATTTTTTGGGACACTAGAGTGGGATGACAAGTATTCTGGGACTGGTTACAGTTGAATCTCTACTTCCTATATCCTGGACTGATTACAGAGGCAATGTTAGTGCGGTAACCATCTTGTGGATGCAAGTGTAGCTAGGAAGACAACAGAGAAAATAGAAGGGATATAAAGTAATGGAGGGACTTCATAGCAGTACAAATGGCGACTTTGACACCACCAGCTGCTGATGTGAACTTTGCAAGAATTTGTGAGAAGTGGTGGGTGTCATTGCAAGCAGGAGAGTTCTGCAGCTTTTGGGGTGAACAGGCAAAGGGGAGAGCAGATATGGTGGCTATCCAGGGGCTACTTTTGTCCTGAATGTGAAAATGTCCAGTCCCCTGTTCAATTTTGCAGCCACAACTTCACATGACTCAGGGCGTTATTTCCACCAGAATACCATAAAAATATAAACAACCTGTTTCCCAAAGTGTTTGTTCTCGATCTGAGATGATTGTCCTGTGGTGGTAGGTAAGTGGGCGATGGGGCCTATTACATCACCCCCTTTCACTAGAAGTCTACCTCGCTACTTTTCACCCTACTCCTAGAGGTGCTGTCATTCTGTTACACCTAGGCCTGTAAGACCGTCTTGCCTGAATCCTCACGTGAAGAGGGATGGTTATGTGTAGTTTTAAAAAATTGCTTGGGTCATGTGGTCCTTTGTTCCTTCCAATGGAAATCACTATTCCAGAGCAAATAGTATGCCTCCATAGAAAGTATATTGTTTGTAAGTTGTCTTCAGAGGTTTTGCAGTTGGTTTAAATATTTGCTTGGTGATGGCATCTTGATTGATTGAAGGAGGCAACCCTCACTAGGGGCATTGTGTGCTTTCTGTCTGAGAGTTCCTTTACTGGCAGCAGAGTGTTCGTAGGCAGAGTTAGAAAGTTACCTGGTCTGAGAAGCCGAATTTGCCCGCAGCTGGGAATTGGCAGAAGAGTCTGTTATGGAAGGAAAGCTTTAGGATTATCTGGTAGCAGAGTTCTGGGATCCAAACCCCGGGAAACCTCAGCTTTTGTAGAGTATGTTCTGTAACAATAGGCTATAGGATAATTTTTACACTTGTTATAGGATGTAGAGTTGGGGAAAGGCTTAAAAGTGAAAGAACCTTAAAAGAGAATCTCCGAATATTTTAAAGAAGACAGTTCTCAGAATGAGAGCTTTTCTGGAAAAGACTAGCTCTTCACTTCACAGGGGAAGCAGGGAGCAGGTGTAACTGCACTTACGGTAACTTAAAAGGTAAACCTTACCCTCCCACTTAGCTGTTTCCTGGTGTAGGTTCATCTCCCACATCTGTAGTTTTAGACCTGATGTGTCATTTTCTGGTACTCCATTCTGCTTCTTAGTGAGAGACTGACCCAAAGTCACATAGCAATTGAAAAATTGCGCAAAGGTCTTTATTGTTAAAAATGTAGACCTGTGGCAGGGTGCTGCATTTGCAATTGACTTTCAGTACAGAGAACACTGAAAAGAATGCAGTGTTATTTCTTTTTTTATTCCTTTAAGCCTTTGAATAGAAGGTTTTCTTTGCAGAGTTTCTGGAGTACATCAGAACAAGCAGGAACTAAAATAGCTTTAAGAAATCTCCAGTATAGACGTTGCTTATAGTGTGGTATCTGTCTTATGTTAATTCTTTAAAGCAGGAAGTTGTAACTCTCAATTTCTTAAGCAAATATAAACATTCTTGACTCTTATTGACATTCTTTGTGGGGTGAAGCTGCTTTTGCTTCCATTCTGAGCATTGAAAGGCCTTCTATGATACTTCTACCAGTCCTCAGTATTTTATTTTCCCTCTGTTGTGAACTTGTTTTTAAATTTGAAGCAGATATAAATATCATTAACTTGCTACATATGTAGATATTCAGTGTTACATAGTCAGAAAGTTTGTGTACATCACACGTATCTACATAATTCCCCCCTTTCCAACTGTGTTCCTGATGAAAGGATGGTGGGAAATGGCATTATGGGCATATGTCTTACAGTACACAGTGTTTCCCCTGTTCCCTCTACCATATCTGGATGTTCTTTCATCTTTCAGCTTCTAGACTTACTTGCTCTTTTTCTTAAGCAGGTGTATCTCATCCCCCTGCGCACACACACATGTGTACACACACACACATTCTACCGTAGGGAGTAGCGTGCACCATCCAATTCTCCCACTCCAGCTCTGGACCCACCCACTGGAGGCAGTGTCTTGCACGAATTCATTTGTAAGTTGCTTTTTAAAACTCGAGTGGTCAGGAATTAGGACTGATATCCACACCTACTAGGCAGGCCCTCAAGGACAACTTCTATGGTTAATGCCAGGTTATCTTAATGTTTGACTACCTGGGTTTCATGTCTTCCTGTGCCACCTGTGTGACCCATGATTCCCACATTTCTGTCTCCTGCTAGAATTTTTCTCTCCAACTCTGGACTCTTACAATCTTCTACTGATTTGACACCTTCAATTGAAACTCTGATATCTTAAAAGCAACATGTGTAAAAACTGAGCCCTTTGTTCTCCTACCCCCCAAACTGGTTCTTCCTGCAACCTCCCCCATTCAGTTAGTGGAAACTTAATCCATCCAGCTGCTTGGGTTAAAAAGCTTAGAGTTACTCTGACTTTCACTGACATACCACATGAATTCTGTCAATAGATCTGGTTTAACACTGCCTTTAAACCATATCCAGAACCCAGCCACTTCTCACCATGGCTCCTGCCTCGACTGCTGCTTCCCTGCCCTGAGCCACTGTCCTCTCCTCCTGCACAGCCCTTTTCAGAGGCTTCCCACCTTTCATCTCTGACCCGTTTTGACTATTCTCACCCGGCAGTCAAGTGAGCCTCGAAAACCTAAGTTAGATAGTGTCGTCCTTCTGCAGTGCCTCCCCATTTCACTCTGGGTAAAAGCCACAGTCCTTACAATGTCCTCCAAGGCCATGAAGGACCTGCACTGACCCTTCTCTGCAGCTCCAGCCGTGTCCCCATTCTGGAACATGTGAGGTGTGTGCTGCCCTTGGTGATGGTTATTCCGTCCACCTGGGACTTCTTACCTCCAAGTCTTAGTTCTAACCTCAGTCCTCAGTGTGGCCTGCTCTGGTATTTAATACAACATCACCCTCATCCCATACCCTCAGCTCTCTTTACCTTGCCCTTTTTTGATTTTTCCATGGTTCCTCTTTCCTAACATGCCACCTCCTCTGCTGCTCTGTTGTGTGAATTGTCATCTCCACCCCCATCCCAGCTAGACTCCAACCAAGCTCCGTGAGGACAGGAATTTTGTTTTGTTTATTGATCTATTCCAAGTGCCTAGACTAGTCCTGGGTACATAGTAGGCAGTCAAAAATTATTTGCTGAATAAATTTAAAGACTATTTTAAAAATGAATCATCCTTTCAGGAACGGGTGAGGATCGGAAGCTGCATGAAGGAAAATGGTGCTGTAAATATTGATATTTGCCTGTTGTTCTTTGTGTGATATATATATGTGTTTTAGTCTTAATTTGGTATCCCAGTTTCTTAATTTAATAGCTGTATTAAGGTGTAATTTACAGGCCATAAAATTCACACATTATAATTGTACAAGTCAGCCATTTTATCTATTTCTAGATTTGTGCAACTTTGTCCTCATAAAGTCCCCTTGTGTCCGTCCATATGCAGTTTGCCCTCCCCTCAGTGGCACCCTGATTTTATTTCTTTTTTTCTTTTGGCAATCACATCTCAAACGGATAATTTACACAGCAGTACTAATATAGCTTTGCACTTTTTGAAATGACACACTTAAATATGAAATTAGCGGTCATTGCTGAATGTAGGTAGCAGTATCCGACATTGGTGAAAAGAATGGACTTGAGTGTCAGACTGGCTGCAGTCTTACCCAGCTCCACCATTTACCAAGTTACCCAAATTATTTTCTGCCTCAAGCTCTTTATCTGTTATATGGGGGTAATAATAGCAGCTTACAGAGTTGTTGTGAGGATTAAGCAAACAGGGAAAAAAAATTTAGTATAGTGGCCTGCTTATGTTATTACCTAAGAAATGGGCTTATGTTATTACCTAAGAAATAGCCTTGCAGGTAAAGGGCAAAATTCAAATCAGTTTCTAAAGTATATGTAAAATATAATCCAGTTCCTGCCTGGTTTGTAAACACGTATGCCTACTGAAGAATTTAAAAGCAGGCTAATTTCCAACAGAAAAGATCATTTCTCAGCATTTCTTTCAAAGATAGCTGCCAAATCACTTTTACTAAATGTTCCATGCCCAACTCTTACAGAAATTTGACACCACGGACGTAATTATCTACATTTTTGTTAAAATGATTCTGACCATCAGGAAGTGTTCTCAATTATATTTTAGCCTTTATGTTGAGAAATACTGTGAGACTTCTTCTAAATTAATGGGTGGGGGCATTCATTGTAGCTCTTGTAGCCTGATAAGCCTGCACTAAATTATCTTTTTTTAACTTTTAATTAAAGTAATAAATTAATTTTTTGCTGGGGGGTGGTAATTAGGTTTTTATTTATTTATTTTATTTTTAGAAGAAGTACTGGGAATTGAACCCAGGCCCTTGGGCATGCTAAGAACATGATCGTCCACTTGAGCTATACCCTCCCCCCTAAATTATCTTAAATAAGGTCTTTTTCTCTGTTTTGTTAATTTATGTACAGATGCACAAAGCAGGGTCATCAGAAGCCTCTCAATCACGAAGATGATAATAGTGAAAAACATTGCGCAGTGACAGTGAATCCTTGGCATATGAAGAAAGATTGTAAAGTCCTGAATGAATTAAGAAGGTATTGTTACATTAACATACGTGTAAGCATGGCTCTCTTACCTTTATTTTTCACTTTATAATGAAGATAATCCCCAACCGTCACGGTTGCTTTGTTTGATAGAGGCCATATCTAAACCCTTTTCTGCAAGTTTTTTAAATAAGAAAGAGCAGCTAATTTATCAGAAGTGTGAATGGTGTAATCTGGTCTGTCTAGTATGGTAGCCACGAGCCACATGTGGCTATTGTGAATTGAGATGTTCTATAAGTGGAAAATACATAATAGATTTTCAAGACTTCATACAACAAAAATAATGTAAAATATTATTAATAAGTTTTAAAAGTGTCAATCACACTTTTGAAATGATAGTGTATTGGATATTTTGGGATAAATGTAATTATTACTGGAATTAATTTCACTTATTGCTTTTTATTTTCTAAATGGAATTACTAGAAAATTGTGACTTGCACTATGTTTCTATTGAGAGTGCTGGCTTCTAACTTATTGCAAATAATATGAAAAGAAAACTTTGATTAAAAATTTTGTAATTGAGTCGTTGATTTACATCATATTAGTTTCAGGTGTACAAAATAGAGGCTCAACATTTTCATAGATTATATTCCATTTAAAGTCACCATAAAATAATGGCTATATTTCCCTGTGCTGTATGATACAGCCCTGTAACCTATCCATTTTATACGTAGTACTTTTTACCTCTCAATCCCCTAACCCCTCCCTGCCTCCCCTCTTCTCCTTCTCCCCATTGGTAACCACAAGTCTGTTCTGTGTACCTGTGAGTCTATTTCTGTTTTATTATAGTCATTAATTTGTTTTATTTTTTAGATATACATATAAGTTAATACATAGAATATTTGTTTATCTTTCTCTGACTTATTTCACTTAGCATAATACCCTGTAGGTCCATCCATGTTATTGAAAATGGCATTATTTTATTTTTTAATGGCTGAACAGTATTCCATTTGTGTGTGTGTTCATGGTATGTATATATGTGTGTGTATATATATGTATACATGTATATATACATATATATATATATATAATATACCACAACTTCTTTATCCAGTCATCTGTCAGTGAACATTTGGGTTGTTTCAGTGTCTTGGCTATTTTAAATAGTGCTGCTGTGAACATTGGGGTGCATGTGTCTTTTTGAATTAAATTTTTCTCCAAACATATACCCATGAATGGGATTGCTGGATCACACGGAAGTCTATTTTCATTTTTTTATGGAACCTCTCTTCTGTCCTCCATAGAGGCTGCACCAATTTACATTCCCACCAATTGAGTAGGAGGGTTCCTTTTTCCTTAAAAGGTAAAAAATCTCTACATTTACCTACCTTCCTTTCAGTTTAGGACACAGTTTGGCAAAAACCAGATAGAATTTAATAGGAGTAAATACAGTATTTATTTTGAATGTCCATGCATTATGGATAGATATGTTATTGATGAGTTGGTTCCCTATTTTTGTAGGTGCAGATGTTTTTATAGCTTCACAGACATTTCAGTCTTGCAGAGAGGAAAATTTCTTTTTATTTTGCTGAACTTGTCCGGGTGTCTTTATCGGACTTGGTCCAGGCCTGCAGAGGTGAATACACATCCAAACCTGAACCATTTGAATGTCTGCAAGATATTAAGAGTCTAGAATATCAGATCTGGACTGTAACTCTGGTAAATGACATCAGTGACTGGACTCAAGAAAACTCCATTTGAGGACAAAACCTTTCATAAGCCAAAAAGGCTTTGAAATTGTGGCAAAGCCAGAGACTTTTGTGCACCACTTATGGCCACAAACCCATGAGGACAACCACAGGCCTTCTGGAGTGCCAAGGAAATTCCATGTGAGGAGTCCAGCACTCACAGGAATCCAACAAGTCCCTGTCTGCCAGAACACTTTCATTGCTACTGTGCTGTTTTGAGTAAATGTCTTTTCATCAGGTTCAAATTGGTTTGTTGTTATTTTTTTGCATAAAAAAACAACTTCTTGTTCCCTGGTGAAAGTAAAAGCCTAACATTTTCTGATTTCTTTTGACAGAGAAAACATGAGCCTGTGGATCTAACCTCATCTGTGATGGTCTGCAGCTGGGAGCAACCAGATCAGTGTCAGTCCCCTTGCAGCCATTGGCTGGGAGCCTGCATGTTCCTTGGAATGGTATTTGAAACATGTCACACTAGCCGTGCCTTCGCTGTGGGCTGGGAGGCGAGTCACTCAGAATCTGCATTATGGAATGTATGTTTCAGATCTACAGTTAGGAGATCTTTTTTAATAGCCAGAGAATATAGTCATAAATATATCTATTAATGTATTTATGCAAGAACATTTTTAAAGATTTTTTTATTATAAAAAGTTTCCCCCCAAAATTGAAAATGAAAGAACAATGGAATTAAAAATCATCTGTACCTTAATTATACATAAAGAATCATAAAATCCTTCTAAACTTTTTTTGTTCAAATGAAGATATTTTTCCCTTCCAAAAAGGAAAATTATCATTTCACATTTTTTTACTTTCTCCTTTTATTATATATTCCATATCAATAAATATAAATCTTTTAAATCCCTTTTAATGGCTGTTTAACACTATATTGAACAGATATGTAAATAGTCCTAGGTTTCAGAAATTTAAAAAATTGTCATTACAATACCACTGCAAAGAATATTTTGGTGTTTCTATTTTTAGTTACTAATTTGGACTAAAAATTAACAAGTTTGCTTTTCTTCATCTAAAACATTGGTTATTTTACGAAGGAACTGTAAGGATTTTAAATAACTTTTCAGTAATTTCAACAAAGAAATTATCTTTAAGGCAAAAATGTATGATGGATTGCAAATCTATTTTTATTATATCTTCACTTTTACCAGTGTGACATATGTGTGTGTTTACACAAGTGCTTTAACTACCAGCAACGTAAGAAAAATCTGTGTACTAAAAATGTGAAAATACTTTCCCGGTTTGTGTTTTCATTCTCCCAATGTAGGTTTTGGATGACAAGCTTGTATTTGCAAAAGTACACCCCCTGTGGGAGGTGTTCTGTACATACGCTGAGATACTGCACATAATATTGCCTCTGAAGCCCAATGATCTGAAAACCCGGTCCTCAGCCTTTGATAACTTGAGATGTTTTATGAAAGTCCTCCAAGTGGATGAAAGTATCAACAACCGGAACAAGAGCTTTTCTTTGCCCTATTTGAGAAGAGCTCCGTGAATGACTTTTATATTCAGCATAGAGATACATTCTCCAATCCAACCACCAGAAACCGCATTGTAAGTCTAAACCGAGTTTAGCTGCTGTCTTGGGGGTGATTTAGAACCTGCTGTTGAATTATCAGTGATTTGGTTTGGTTGGTTTGATTTGGTTTTTAAAAGCTGCCCATAAAAAGGAAAAAAGAGAAAGAAAAGAAATATGCCTACAGATTCCTGTTAGGATAGTAAACAGTGGCTGGTTAGTTACCTTGTATAAACCACAAGCTCTCTTAGAACATTTTTAGGTTTACTTCATCCTTTCTCAGATCAAGTATCAAGTAAGGGACAGTGTTAAAAAAAATTCAGGATTAACAGGTTTGTGAGCTCCAGGATTTGCAAGGCAGCTTTCCCTCCCCATGGTGTAAGTCAAATGGCAGAATTGAAATAAAGCACCTCATGTATCCTCCGGTGTTAACAGGAAAAGGCTAATCTTCTTGACCTTGTTTCTTCCTGGGTAAAATGAAGATAATATATCAGGAGGCGACAAGCTCATTTAAGGCAGGAAGCATGTTGTCTTGTTCACTGCTGAATCTCAGGCACTGGGAAGGCTGAGTTTAATGAGCGAATGAATGAACAAACTGTACTTCCCCCACAGTTACCATGTGGGACAGTGAGGATTAGAAGCTAAGAGCATAGACTCTAGAGGGGAGGGCACAGCTCAAGTGATGGGGCGCATGCTTAGCAAGCATAAGGTCCTGGGTTCAGCCCCCATCACGTCCTCTAAAATAGACATATAACCCTAATTACCTCCCCTCCCCCACCAGAATTACCTTATTATCTCCCCACCACCAAAAAAAAAAAAAGAGAAGTGGCCAAGAGCGTAGACTCAAGCTGGAACACCTGTGTTGGTTTCTCGCTGTCGACCTTGTAAATGTCATTTACCCTCTGTGTCTATCAAGTTCCTCACCAATAAAATGGGGATAATTGTAGTACCAACCTCGTAGAGATGCTATGGGGATTAATGAATCTGTGTCAGTGATACAACAGCCCTGGCTTATATTAAGTACTATGCATCTGTCAGCTCTTTTCATAATTACTGACAGATGTTATTATCGACAAAAGACGTATTAGTTCTTTGAAAGAGAAATGCATGTTAGACCATTTCATTTATCACTTTCTGTAATTCAGGCTTTTCCCTCTGAAATAACATTTTATGTCTGTGCACTAGAAAGCCACAGGGCTTTCCAAATTTCATCTGTCTGGGTTCTTGTCATGATGGCAATACTGCAGATTGCTGACATTTTTTAGGGACTCCGTCTGAGATGACAGCAACCCCTCAAATTTACGAGCGCTTCTCTAACTGATAACATCTCGCTAGAAATGAAGTTTTTATAATGTAACAGCTTCAGATGCTTAATGATGCCATAAATGCAAGGATGTTATATCTAAGCTCTTTAAATAAATCTTGTCATTGAAATAAAGGAAATACTATATTATAGCCCTCTATGACTTTGTTATCTTTGCTATCTGTTTATCTGACTCTCTAAGACCAAAGAAAGCAAATACTAAGATTGATCATTACTACTGTGTGGTACACGTATTTGTGGATGAAGACAATATTGAAATGCACTGTTTAAGATATTAAAATGGACATTAAACAGCTTCTTGATGCACATGCATGAACAGAACAGGGAGCTGGGTGCAGGGAGCAGACACTGAGCTTCCTGGATTAGAGACCCAGCTTAGCAGTCCAGCCCAGCAGTCCACATGTTTCATATTTATGTCCCAGCAAAATTAGCAGTGAGAGTCTTAAATGAACTTTGGGGACACTTGCAAACAGCTGTCATGATTACTAATGTGGGACACCAGGATTCTACAGTGTTTAGTTGGCATCTGTGCATAACCAGTTCTTTTCCACTAAAGCTTCTTGTAATTGCTGGTCCCACATCCAGGTTGAGGAATCATCTCATGTGGTGTTTGGGAGGGAGGTAAGTGGAGTCAGGACCCATGTTAAGGCTGGGTGGGTAATAATCTGGTGCTAGTACAAGAGAAAGGAAAGTAGGTCAGGTGGGAAGGAGAATGACTGGATTTAAACTTTGTTTCTTGAGTAAGCTAAATATATGACATCATGTCAAGTTACTTTGTTGTTTATATTCCATTTGCTGTCACCAAATAACTACTGAATTGTGGGGACAAAAATGCCTGGGTTTTAGAATTGACCCTGCCCCTAACCTGCCAGAGTCCAGGTTCCTCTGGGTGCCCAAAGAGGGGGCTGGACCATCAGGTGTCCCTCCACTGCAGCAGTTTGGGCACTTGGGTGGCCTAGATTTTTGCTGTGGAAGACTGGCCCGGTTGTAGGACATTAAGCATCTGCAAGGTGGTCCCAGGACTGTGACATCTAAGCGTTCCTTTCCACCCACGTTTGCAAATGACCCTCAAGGGGTTAATATTAATCCTGGGTGAGAATTATGAAAAATTATATGGTACCTCCATCCCTCCTGGCAAGTGAGGGCCCCTTATTTACAAATGACCATGAAGTATTAGCACCAGATTTTATCAACAGAACATGTGAACATTTTGTGACAGTGACACTCACCTGTTTGCTTCTGATTCCCAGTGCCACTTCAACCTCCATCAGAGGACTTCAGCTGCCCCAGCGATCAGGGCCTTCTGTACAGGGAATGGGCTCCTCCTCGAAGCACAGACAAGCAGCAGCCCTTAGGTCTCATCAGGTGAGCTGTTGTGGAGAGCACTCCAGTGGGAAGGGCTCAGGGTTGTCCTCATGGCATCTGAGTGTGACAGTCCTCCAAGAGTGTTAACAACCAGGAAGCTCACAGGAACTCTGAACTTCGTTGCCCCAAGTTTTTACTGCAGGCTTTATTACAAAGCCATGATTTATTGGGTCACTACCGACACGGCTAACCCAAACCCTAACTGTAAGTCAAACCTTTCCTTAGCCCTAAACTTTGAGCCCCTTCCTCTCCTGGTGGCCACTCACTTGTCACAAAGCTTAAAGCCCCACTCCTCTAACCACATGGTTGGTGTCTCTGGCTGGCCAGTCCCCATCCTGAGTCATCTCATGAACACAAGCCATCCAAGGTTCCACCATGAATAGCATAGACACTCCTATCTTGGGAAATTTGGAAGCTTTAGCGGTTGCTGCCTAGGAACTGGGAAAAAAGACCTACCAAATTCTTCATTAAATAGGAGTAAATGTTATATTTCATTTAAATTATAAAATAAGAGAGAAATTCTCACTGCTTTTCTGTATCTGCTGTTCGACACCGTTTCACTACACCACGTGATTGTAATGTCGTGCTCAGCATGTGTCTTCTCAGAGCACCAGCGCTGGCTGCTCCCCGGGAGCTTATGCTGTTTGGGCAAGGCTGCTGGGGGGATACAGGCCAAGGACAACCGAGAAAACAAAAATAATCGGGCAAATAAGGAAACAATGTCAGATTGAAATGAAGAAATAACACAGTGTTGAGATGGGAGTCTTGGGGGGAAGTGAGTTAAGAAAGTTATCTTTGAGTAGGTTACATGTGAGCTGAGATGGTGAAAAGGAGGCTGGAATTTGAAGATCTGGGAAAAGTCACCCATGGAATAGAGGCAGCTTGTCTATTGGCCCTGAGGCACAAATGTGCTCAGCAGGTTTGAGGAGATACTGGAGCCAGCGCTGGTGAGAGTGATGAGACGCGAGGTTTAGAAGGGCATCAGGAGCACGGAAAGGAGTGTAGACTCTAAGCGCAGTGAGAAGCAGTCATGATAGCTTAAGCACTAAAGTAATTTTCTCTCATTCACATTTTGCAAAGATAATGTGGAGAATGTATAGCAGGGACTCAGGAAGCAGGGAGGCCAGGTAGGAAGCTCTTGGATTGGGCCAGATGAGAGATGGTGGGAGCCAATGAGGAATGCGTTTGGGGAGTGGGGCTGACAGGATGCAGTTATGGGCTGGCTGTGGATGGTTAGGAGAAGAGGAGGGTCAAGGTAGCCCCAGGTCGGTCTGGAGCCAGGTGTCTGTTCTTTCTTTTCTCAGTGCCCCATGCAGTTGCCCATCTACTTGGGCAAACCTCTTAACCTTCAAAGTGAGGGTTTTAAAACACTGAAGTCTATTTGTTGTTTCACATTTTATGGAAAGATTCAAACATGTACAGAAATAGAGAGAACAGTACAGCCAGCCTGCCTGTATCAGTCACCCAGCTCCAGAATTATAAACTCAGAGTCACTGTTGTTGCATCTTTCATCTCCATCTCCTCCCCTCCCCCACTATGGGGTCATTTTGAAGACAATCCTACATAGCTTAACCTTTCATTAGTGAAATGACAAGGTCTCTTTCAAATAAAATTGGAATATTCTTTTTTTTAGGGTTACAAAATAATTCCCTGCTTGTCACAAAAATACACTTTTAAGTAGTTTTGGGGTTGAAATCAAGATCCAGACAAGATTCAGACATTGCAGCTAGCATATCTCTCAAGTGTGTTCTAATCTATAATTTTCCTGTTTCTCATTTTCCTTGAAATTGCTGAGGGGTTTCTCTATTTCCTGTTTGGCTGATTTCATTCTCCCCTATGGTGTTAGACTTGTTTCTCCATCCTATGTATTGGCTTTAGCTAAGTGATTTAATCCTCCCCTAAAAGCTTGGTCTGATTGAGGTTCAACTTTGTGCAAAAATATTTTTTATGTGAAGTTTTGTACTCCTGTCATAAGGTACATAATATTACAGTTGACTCTCTTTTTTGTGATGACAGCAGCGAAAAATGATTGTCACCCGGGATCATTATTTCATAAGGAATTTTATTTCATGTGGTCATACTCTAATTTCCTCCCTCAATTATCAGCAGGATCAGTCACGAAGAGGCACTTTCTCCTTAACCCGGGTTATCCTTTAGAACACAGTTTTAAAGGAGGATATTTGTTAATATGTAAATATTTAAAATTGATAACTTTTTTTCTTTTTAATTTTTTTTTCTAATGGAGGTACTGAAGATTGAATCTAGGACCTTATGCATGCTGAGCACACACTCTGCCACTGAGTGTACCCAATCCCAGTTGAGATTCATATTTATTTGATATCTTCCTTCTGTTATTTTTGTTTTGTGTTATACAGAATTTGAAGGCAGGGCAATGGGTTTGACCGCTTTTTAATCATTCTTTATGGGCTTTTGGGGTTTGTGTGTGTGTTTGTGTTTGTAAAGAAAACAATTTTCCCACTATTTTAAGTATGTATTGCTAAGGCAATTATGTTGATCTTTTCCCTGCTCCTGGTCCATGTATTCCCTTGTTACTTCCCACTAGTGGCCCCTTGAGCTCTGTGACAAGACTAGCATGTCGTTAATCCATGTGGAAGGAGATCTGAAGAGATTTATTCAAGGAGATGAAATTTGTAGACAATGTATTGGAAAGTATTGTGAAAGTTGTTCGTTAAGAGAAGGTCTGAGGTTGAATTGTTAAGTGCACAGAAATCTAAGCTATGAACTACCAAGACAATTATTAACTCCAGGAAAACAAAGTAGGGAAGAAAAGGTAAGACTAGCACAAATTGCTACAGCTTTGAATAGTCTGTACAGAGTAATAATAATGTAAAGCAAGGATACTGAGCTGATGAAAATTATAATGTAACTGTATTAAAAGGTTGGAAGAAAGAAGGTTTGGGTATGTAGATGAGATGGGGTTTGAAAGAGATCTGAACCCTCATTTTCCAAAATAGAAAGTTAAATAGGTGATACATAAAGCTGAAAAAGTTATTAGGCTGTGTTACAAGGATATTAGTCAGAGAAAGGGAGTAAGTATTCCAAGAGTCAGCAGTAGGAGCTGAACGTGGTTGTTTCTGGCCAGGAAATGGGGCAGTTGTTGGGAACTGCTCCTTTTTACAATCGGTGTTCGAGAACTGTTTGACTCTTTATTGAATGTATGGCATTAGTTTGATAAAAAGAAATCAAAGCTGAATTTTGAAAAATTTATGTTAAGAATTGGGGTGCTTTTGCAGAGAGAGATAACAATCAGCAAAACTACATTTGAAGGGATCCTCATTATTCCTTGCATTTCAGCAAGGACTAGGAGGCAGACATCTGTTTAAGGTTCAAAAATTCTGTCTGACCTTCCTGCCGACTTGTAACCTTTGGAAGTAATGAACTCCCCGTCACTGTAAATATCCAGGCAGAGGCTGCCTGACCAGCTCTCTAACTGTAGCAGGGTGTGTTTACCATTGGGCAGTTAGAGCAGGCAACTTCTAACATTCTTTCAGTTTTGAATTTGGCATTTTCAGGATGGATAGTTGATAAGAATGTATTACAAAAAGCTTAACAAGAAAGTCCAAGACATCTCAAACCCATTGCCAGGGTTTTCTCTGCCAGACACCATCCTAAGCCTGCCACCAGTGAGGCAGGCCACAAAGCCCAGTCACATAAGAATGAACACACTTTGTCGCTCCTATCTGATTTGGCATCAGTCTCAGCCCTTTTCCCCATGGAATGGTCCACGCCCATGTCTCTGACGATGGAGCTGGTCTCACAGCAGCTCTATGAGCACTGGTCCAGCCCAAGGGATTCCTGCGTGAAGTTTTCCAGGATTCCAGGCTATTCTCAGAGCTGAGTCCCCCTTAGGCTAAGCCCACGGAACTCATCTTAGCTCCAGACTGAGCCGGAAGCCTCAGAGAGAACTCAGAGCTGAGGAAATCCACAGGTTTTACCCAGCACTGCCGAATCATCAGTGAGCCAGTTGAGGGAAGGATCAGCAACAGCAAGACACACCTGAGCTGCCGTCTCATTGTTCCACCTCATCCCTAAACCCTCTGTGTCTGCCTGTCTGTGTCGGTCTCCCTTTTAGGATCAGCCTGGCACCACTTCATGCCCTGCCTCCTTTCTTCTAATCTTGCCTCCCTGGCCTGTTCCATCTACTCCAGATTAACTGAGAAAAGGTTTTAAAACCTAGGAACAACAGACGTGCTAGATACAAAGAATACAGGGCAATGTCTTCCTCAGCCACATCCCTCCTGCCCTCTCCCATTCCCTCAATGTCAATGAGTTTTATAAATATTTTGTCAGACAGACATTGCACTCGCAGTTGTTATCATTATCAGCCATTTCCTTATTATCTGTGGTTTATGATGCATTTGCTCCAGGGACTTTCCCGAGATAAGGCAGGAGCAGATGACTGAGCCACTTGTTGATGTCCACTTGTGTCAAGCCTGTTAAGAATGATTTTTGGGGGGATTTGTTGAATGTGCCAGACTGTCCAGTGAGTGGTGATGATCCCCTGCATCTGCTCTCGAGTTGGCCTCATCCCCTCCTTTGCTCTGTTCTCATTTATCTCTCTTCAGCAGGTGAGCCAGTGATCTGTACTTCTATGATACATAAAACACTTCTTATTTCATGGTAGAATTTGGGGGCTGCTATGAAAACGGATATGTTTTAAGAGTGAATTGAGTCGGAGGTTTAAACTTAAAGCCCCCTTGATTTAGAATCAGAAATTAATATGATGGAGGGAGGGTATAGCTCAGTGGTAGAGTGCATGTCTAGCATGCATGAGGTCCTGGGTTCAATCCCCAATGCCTCCATTTAAAAACAAATAAATAAACCTAATTATGCCCCCCAAAAAAGAAAAAATAAATTAACATGAGGATGAAGCTACAGAGTGATTATTTGTGTCTTCTGAAACTTCCTTCTGTCTTTCTGCAGGAAATTCTAAGGAGAGAAGTTCGGAATCTACTTTGCTTGGCTGGGCTATTACACTCAGATGCTCCTCCTGGCAGCAGTCGTGAGGGTGACTTGCTTTCTGTGTGGATATTTTAATCAAAATAACTGTACCTGTGGGTAACTTGTCTTTATTCCTTCTTACCGTGCTTACTTAACTTAGAATGACATTCTCCAGGAGCATCCATGTTGCTGCAAATGGCCCTATATTGTCAGTTTATATGGCTGAGTAGTATTCCATTGTATAAATATACCACTTCTTTAGCCAGTCATCCGCTGATGGACATTTAGGCTATATCCATGTCTTGGCTACTGTAAATAGTGCTGCTATGAACATTGGGATGCAGGTGTCATCCTGAAGTAGGGTTCCTTCAGGATACATGCCCAGGAGCAGGATTCATAGGTCATATGGCAAGTCTATTCCTAGACATTTGAGGGAACTCAATACTCTTTTCCACAGTGGCTGCACCAAACTGCATTCCCACCAGAAGTGTAGGAGGTTCCCCTTTCTCCACAGCCTCTCTAGCATTTGTCATTTGTGGATTTTTGAATGATGGCCATTATGACTGGTTTGAGGTGATACCTCATTGTTGTTTTGATTTGCATTTCTCTGATAATTAGTGACATTGAGCATTTTTTCATGTGCCCATTGATCATTTGTATGTCTTCCTTGGTGAATTGCTTGTTTAGGTCTTCTGCCCATTTTTGGTTTAGGTTATTTGGTTGTTTCTTATTAAGTCATTTGAGCTGCTTATATATTCTGGAGATCAAGCCTTTGTCAGTTTCATTTGCAAAAATTTTCTCCCATTCTGTAGGTTGTCTTTTTTTTACATATGGTGTCCTTTGCTGTGCAGAAGCTTGTAAGTTTCTTTAGGTCCCATTTGTTTATTCTTGCTTTTATTTCTATTGCTTGGGTAGACTGCCCTAAGGGAACATTTCTGAGATGTATGTCAGATATTTTGCCTGTATTTTCTTCTAGGAGGTTTATTGTATCTTGTCTTATGTTTATCTTGCTGAAGAGACTGTCTTTATTCCATTGTATATTCTTCCCTCCTTTGTCGAAGATTAGTTGACCAAAAGTTTGTGGGTTCATTTCTGGGCTCTCTATTCTGTTCCATTGGTCTATATGTATGTTTTTGTACCAATACCATGCTGTCTTGATGACTGTAACTCTATAGTATTGTCTGAAGTCTGGGAGAGTTATTCCTCCAGGCTCTTTCTTTTTTTTCTTCAGTAATACCCTGGAATTTCTATGTCTTTGATGGTTCCATATAAATTTTATTGTGATTTGTTCTAGTTCTATGAAATATGTCTTGAGTAATTTTACAGGGATTGCATTAAATCTGTATATTGCCCTGGGCAGTGTGACCATTTTAACAATATTGATTCTTGCAATCCAAGAGCATGGGATACCTTTCCATTTTTTAAAGTCTTCTTCAATTACCTTCACCAATGGTTTATAGTTTTCTGTGTATAATTCTCTCACCTCTGTGGTTAGATTTATTCCTAGAAATTTTATTACTTTGGGTGCTATTTTAAAGTGTTTTATTTCTTTACTTCCTTTTTCTGTTGATTCATCATTAGTGTAAAGAAATGCAACTGATTTTTGAACATTAATCTTGTAACCTGCTACCTTGCTAAATTCTTCGATCAGCTCTAGTAGTTTTGGTGTGGACCTTTTAGGGTTTTCTATATATAGTGTCGTGTCATCTGCATGTAGTGACACTTTTACCTCTTCTTTTCCAATTTAGACCCCTTTTACTTCTCTTACTTGCCTGATTGCTATGGTCAGGACTTCCAAGCCTATGTTGAATAGGAGTGGTGATAGTGGCATCCTTGTCTTGTCCCAGAATTTAGTGAGAAGCTTTTGAGGTTTTCACCATTTAGTGCTATGCTGGCTGTAGGTTTGTCATATATAGCTTTCATGATGTTGAGTTATGTTCCCTCAATACCCACTTTGGTGAGAATTTTTATCATAAATGGGTGTTGAATTTTATCAAAAGCTTTTATGCATCTATTGAGATGATCATGTGGTTTTAGTCCTTTCTCTTGTTGATGTGAAGTATTACATTGATTGATTTGTATATGTTAAACCACCTTTGTGTCCCTGAGATGAACCCCATTTGAGCATGTTGTATAATCTTTTTTATGTGCTGTGGAATTCTATTTGCTAGTATTTTGGTAAGGACTTTTTTGCATCTGTGTTCATCAGTGATATTGGTCTGTAATTCCCTTTATTGGTGGTGTCTTTGCCTGGTTTTGGTATCAGGGTGATTGTGGCTTCATAGAATGAGTTTGGGAATATTCCTTCTTTTCAGTCTTCTGGAAGAGTTTGAGAAGGACTGGTAGGAGTACTTCTTTGTATGTGTGGCAGAATTCCCTGGTGAAGCTGTCCAGTTCTGGATTTTATTTGTAGGGATTCTTTTTTTATTGTTAATTCGATTTCATTCCTAGTGATCGGTTTGTTCAAGTGGTCAGTTTCTTCTTGATTCAGTTTTAGTGGACTGTATGTTTCCAGAAACTTGTCCATCTCCTCTAGGTTATCCCTTTTTTTATGTAGTTTTTCATGATATTCTCATATGATATTCTATATTTCTATGTTATTTGTTGTAATTTCTCCATTTTCCTTTCTTATTTTGCAAATTTGTGCTCTCTCTTTTTTCTTCTTTGTGAGTTTGGCCAGAGGTTCTCGATTTTATTTACTCTTTCAAAAAATTGCTTTTGGTTTGATTGATTATTTTCTCTATTACTTTTAATCTCTATTTTATTTATTTCCTCCCAGATCTTAATTATTTCCTTCCTTCTGCTGACTTTTGGGTGTTTTTACTCTTCAGTTTCTAGTTCTTTTAACTGGTGGGTTAGATTTTTTTTATGATATTGTTCTTCTTTTTTGAGGAAGGCCTGTATCACTCTAAACTTTCCTCTTAGCACTGCTTTTGCTTTGTCCCATAAGTTTTTTGTGGTTGTTTTCATTTTCATTTGTCTCAAGGTATTCCTTAATTTCAACTTTGATTTCATCATTGACCCATTTTTTTTTAATACCATGTTGTTTAATCTCTATGCTTTCCTTTTTTTTATGCTTTGTTTCTCTGAAGTTGTTTTCTAGTTTCAATGGCATTGTGGTCAGTAAAGATGCTTGAGATAATTTCTATCTTCTTAAAATTTTTGAGGCTTCTTTTGTGACCAAGTACATGATGAATCCTAGAAAATGTTCCACGCACACTTGAAAAGAATGTATATCCTAATTTGGGGGGTTGTAATGCTCTGAAAATATCCACTAAATCTAATTTTTCTAATGTATCATTTCATTTCTCTGTTGCCTTATTTATTTTTTGTGTGGAAGATCTGTCTAGTGATGTTAAAGTGGTGTTAAAACTTCTGACAATGATTGTATTCCCATCAATTTCCCCATTTATCTCTGTTAGTAGTTGTTTTATGTACTTAGGTGCTCATGTTGGATGCATATATATTAATGATTATAATATCCTCATCTTGTTTTGCTCCTTTAATCATTATAAAATGCCTTTATTTATCTTTCTTTATGGCCCTTGTTTTAAAGTCTATTTTGTCTGAAATCAGAACTGCTACACCTGCTTTTTTGGAGTTTCCATTTGCATGGAATATCCTTTTCCGTCCATTCACTCTCAATCTATATGTGTCCTTCTCCCTAAAGTGTGTCTCTTGTATGCAGTTTATTGAAGTTTCTTGCTTTATTATCCAGTCTGCCACTCTGTCTTTTGACTGGAGCATTTAGTCCATTATCATTTAGAGTAATTAATGATAAATGAGTGTTTATTGCTATTTGAACTTATATTTGCAGTTGATTTCATATTTCTTCTTTGTTCCTTTCTTCTTCCTTTTGTGGTATGGTAATTTTCCTTTGTGTTATCTTGGATTGTATTTAGTTTTTGTTACTCACTTGTAAGTTTTTGGCTTGTGGTTACACTTTTTTGTAAGTCTGTTAACCAATTACTGTGACTGTGTGTACTAAACAGATAGTAATGTAATCTCAAACCCATCCTACCGAGAACAAAAAATTTAAGAAAAAAGAAGAAAAAAAAGATACTCTATATTTTCTTGCTTCCCTCTCCCACTCAATGATTTAGATGTCTTCTTTTACAATTTCATGTTTATTCTATTTGTAATTCATGGTAGTATCATCTTTCCAGTTATAAGCTCTCATTTCTGTATCATCCTGTTTCTTTTTTATTTAGAGTGTACCTTACAATATTTCTTTTAGCATGGGTTTAGTGTTGCTAAAGTCTTTTAGTTTTTCTTCTCTGTGAAATTCATTACCTCTCCCTCTGTTCTAAAGGATAGCCTTGCTGCAGAAAGTATCCTAGGCTGCATCTGTTTTTTCATTCAGGACTTTGAATACATATTTCCACTCCCTTCTGGCCTGTAGTGTTTCTGTAGAGAAATCAGCTGAGAGCCATCTCTTGTAACTCACTCTTTGTTTTTCTCTTGCTGCCTTTAGGATCATTTCTTTATCCTTCAGTCTGGCCATCTTGATTTTGTTGTCTTGGTGTGAGTCTCTTTAGGCTCTTCCTGTTTGGGAACCTCTGAGCCTCCTGTACTTGGGTGTCTGATTCTTTCTTTATGTTTGGGAATTTTTCAGTTATGATTTCTTTAAATACCTTCTCCATCCCCTTTGTTCTTTCTTCCCCTTCTGGAACTCTTATGATGCATAGATTGGCATGCTTTATATTATCCCATAGGTTCCTTATATTGTTTTCATTGTGTTTTATTTTTTTCTCTCAACTGTTCTGATTGTGTGCTTTCTGTTGTCCTGTCTTCTAGGTCACTTATTCGTTCCTCTGCATTATCTAGCATGCGTTGTACTGCCTTTAGGTCAGATCTCATTTCAGCCAATGAATTTACCAATTCTACTTGGCTCTTCTTTATAGCTACTATTTTGTTTTTGACATATTTTATGTCTCTAAACACTATCTCTTTTAATTCCTTCAGTAATTCGATCACTTCTTTTTAGAAATCTTGATCTAATAGGCCATTAATATCTATTTCATTGATCGTTCTTTCAGGGGATTTCTCTTTCTCTTTTAATTGGGAATACTTCCTCTGCTTCTTCAACTGCTCATATCTCTCTGGCACTGTGGCTTAAGGAGTATCAGTTATCTATTGTGGCCCTTAAAGGGGTTTATTTCTTTATCTATCTAAGGCCTATGCTGGAATAAAACTTAAAAACAAGAGAGAGAAATAGAATTTTAAAAGAATGGAGGAAAAGAAGGTTTGAAAACAGTGCATAATCAATAATAGAAGAGCAAGTTGAAGAAGAATAGGAATCGAGTTGAGATGTCTTTTTAAAACCTTAATAAAAAGAAGAAAAAAATCAAAACACAATATTTAAAACCTGTGAATAATCAATAACAGATCAAATCCAAGAGAATTAAAAATGAAATGAAAATTGTAAACATATAGAACTGTTTAAAAAGTAAAGATTAAAAAGCTAATAGAAAATAAAACAGGTATAAAAAGATTTTAAAAACAAAGATGTGTTCTCCTAGAGACTGAACGCTCTTAATGGTTTTATTGAGAGGTCTTTGTGTCTTCGCCCTGTTTCATGAACTCAGCTTGCTCTGTTGGCCCCCTCGTCTGTGCTGCTCACAGTGTCCATTGGCAAGAAGATTGCACCCCTCCAACACTGGGTCAGGTGCTTCTCTCCTTCGCGGTGGGCGGGTGGGTCACTCCCCGTCCGGATGCCACAGTCAGTGCTGTGTCAGTTGCTCCATAGGTGGGCTCAGCTTCAAGAATAACAGGTTTATGGAGATATAATTCACATACCATAAAATGCAGCCTTTGAAAGTGTGCATTAGGGTTTTATGTACATTTCAGGGTTGTGTAGCCATCACCCCCAAAAGGAACCAGTACCCTTTAGTAAGTCAGTCCCTAACCTTCCTTTCCCTTAGCCCTCAACAGCCACCACTCTACTTTCTGCCTCTATGGGTTTGCCAGTTGTAGGCATTTCATATAAGTAGAACCATACAGTATGCTGCCTTTTTTGATTATCGTCTTTCATTTAGTGTGACGTTGTCAAGGCTCATCCATCGTGTAGCATATATCAATACCCAAATTCCTTTTTGTATTCATATAATATGCCATAGTTATAAATACACCACATTGCTTATCCATCCATCAGTTGATGATGAATAATTCTGCTGTAAATGCTCATGGACAAGTTTTTGTGTGAACACATTTTCACTTCTCTTCAGGATATATCAAAAAATGGAATTGCTGGGATGTATTCTACTTTTAAATTTTTGAGGAATTGCTAATATAGCTTTTAAAGTGACTGAAGCATTGTATATTTCCAGAAATAATGTATGAGGAGTCCAGTTTCTCCACATCCTCAACTACACTTTTTATAACTGGGTTTATAAATTCATATTTATATATCATATATCATATATATTTGTCATCCTAGTTGGTATGAAGTGGTATGTCATTGTGATTTTGATTTCTGTTTCCCTAATGCCTACTGATGTTGAACATCTTTTTATGTGCTTAGTTCCCATTCGTATGTCTGCTTTGGAGAAACACCTATTCAAATTCTTTGCCCATTTTAATTATATTTGTCTTTGTATTGTCATGTTTTAAGTCTTCTTTGTCTATTCTGGATAAAAGTCCCTTATCAGGGAAAATTTTGGAAATATTTTCATCCATCCTGTGTATTGTCTTCTTACTTTCTTCATGAAGTCCTTTGAAGCACAGAAGTTTTTAATTTTACTGAAGTCCAGTTTACTTGATTTTTTCCTTTTGTTGTTTGTGCTTTTGGTGTCATATATTACAAGTATTTGTAATCCAAAATCCTGAAGATTTTCTCATTGTTCATTTTCTAAATGTTTTATAGTTTCAGGTCTGTGATTTATTTTGAGTTAATTTCCATAAATGGTGTTAAGATAAAAGTTCAGTTTTCTTTCTTTTCAGATGTATGTACAGGTGTCCCAGCATCATTTTTGTAAAGATTATTTTTCCCCATTGGATTGTCATGGCACCTTTGTCAAAAATTATATGGCTGTGTGTAAGACTTTGTTTATGGTCTCTTAGTTCTTTTCTCTCAATCTATTTTTCTGTCCTTTCTGCAAGTATCACACTGTATGGATCACAGTTTTGTTAGTGAGTTTTGAATTTGGAAACTTCAAAACTTTGTTCTTTTTCAAGATTGTTTTGACTATTTTGGGTATCTTGCATTTCCATATTAGTTTTAGGATCAGCTTGTTCATTTCTGCCAAAAAGCCAGAGCTGCATTGAATGTATAGGTCATTTTGAGGACAATGGCCATCCTAACAATAATAAGGCTTCTGATCCATGAACACAGAAGAGCTTTCCATTTATTTTAGGTCATTTTTAAATTCTATCACTAGTATTTTAGTTTTCAATATACATGTTTCAGATATTTTTCTCAGTATTCCACATATTTTTCTTAATATTACTAATTATTTTATTCTTTTTGATGCTATTGTAAATGAAAAGGTTTCCTTCATTTTATTTTTAGATTATTCACTGCTGTTGAATAGAAATGTAATTAATTTTTATATATTCATTTGTGTCTTACAATTTTGGTCAGACTGGGTTATTAATTCTAAGAGGATTTTTTTTTCTTTTCTCTCTATTTTTACTTTGTGGATTCCTTGTGATTTCAATATATAATATCATGCCATCTGGAATCAAAACAGTTTTATTTCTTTCTTTCTAATCTAGAGGCTTTATTTTCTTTGTCTGATTGATTTGACTAGAACTTCTAGTACAATGTTGATTTTGGGAGGGAATAATTCAGTGCTTCTGCATTATGTATGATCTTTGCTTCAGGTTTTTCATAGATGTTCTCTGTCAAGTTGAGGAAGTTCTCTTCTATTCCTAGTTTTTATCCATTATTCTATTAATATGGTGTATTACATGAATTGACTTTTGTATGTTGTACTGCCTTTGCATACCTGGATACATCCCACTTAATAGTGGTCTATTTTATATGTTACTGTTTTGGATTTGCTTGTATTCTGTTGAGGATTTTTGCATTTATATTCATAAGAGATAGTCTTTAGTTTTCTTGTGATGCCTTTGTCTGGTTTTCGTATCAGTGTGATACTAGTCTCATTGAATGAATTGGGAAGTGTGCCCACCTCTTTATTTTCAGACGAATTTGTGAAGCATTTTTTGTTTGTTTTTGTTTTAGTTTTTTCTTTAAGTACTTGATGGAATTCACCAGTAAAGCCATACGGGCCTAGCATTTCTTTGTGTGAATGTTTTGGATTGCTATTTCAGTCACTACTTACTGTAGGATTATTTGAGTTTTCTCTTTCTCCTTGAATTAGCTTCAGTCATTTATGTCCTTCTAGGAATTTATCCATTTCATCTAGATTATCTCATTTATTGGCTATAGAATTATCCATGGTATTCCCTTATATTCCTTGTTATTTTTGTAAGGGCAGTAGTGACATCCTTCCTTTCATTTCTCATTTTAGTAATTTGAATCTTCTCTCTTTTTTTTTCAGTATTAGATAAAATTTGTCAATTTTATTGATCTTTTCAAAGAACCAACTATTCCTTTTGTTGATTATTCTCTGTTGTTCATCTATTGTCTATTCCATTTATTTCTGCCTTTAGTATTTTGATTAGAATGTTTAATTCATTTATATTAATGTAATTTCTTATCAGATTGAAGTTACAACTGCTGTCTACTTTGTATATGTCTTTTTTTCCCATTCCTCTATTACTACACATTTTTGTACATAGTAAGCATTTTCAAGTGTGCCATTTTAATTTGTTTATTTTATCTTTTTCTTCTCCTCCTCCTACTCTTCCTCCTCCTCCTTCTCTTCCATTGCCCTGGAGAGTAAAATTAACATCTTGTTTTAAAGCAATCTAGTTCACATGAATACCAACTTAATTTCAACAGTACACAAAAACTTTGCTTTGGTATCAGTCTTTTCCCTCCCCCTCCTCATGCTGTCATTTTCATACAAATTGCACCTTTATACATTTATAAGCTCATCTACACAGTTTCATAAGTATTGTTTTATGCAGTTGTCCTTTACATCAAATAGAACAAAACATTTACATGTAATGCCCGATTTATACTGTTTTATTTTTTTACTCATGTAGTAGTGCTCTTTATTTTTCAGGCGAGTGTCCTTTCATTTACACCTGCTGGACTATCCTTAGTATTTCTTGTAGGGCAGGCCTGCTAGCAATGGATTCTTTCAGATTTTGTTTTTGTAGGAGTGTCTTAATTTCTCCTTTAATTTTTTTAAAGAATCATTTTGCTGGCTATAAAATACTTGGTGACAGTCTTTTCCTTTTATCTCTTTGATGATACCATCCACTGCCTTCTGGTCTCCATGCTTTTTGATGAGAAATCAACTGTCTTACTGAGGAGCCTTTCTATATGTTGAGCCACTTTTCTCTTTCGGCTGTCAAGATACTTTATTCTTGTCTTTTGACACACTGAATCTGATGTGCCTATTTTAGATGTCTCTAAGTTTATACCACATGGAGTTTGTTGAGCTGCTGGGATGTACAAATTAATATTTTCATCAAATTTGGGAAGTTTTCAGCCATTATTTCTTTATATATTCTTTCTGCCCCTTTTTTTCTCTCCCTCCTTCTGGCGCTCCCATTATGTGTGTATTGGTATTGTTGATGGTGTCCCACCTATCTCTGACACAGTGTTCATTTTTTTTTCATTCATTTTTCTTTCTGTTCCACAGACAGGGAAATCTCAGTAGTTTTAATTTAACTGACTTTTTCTTCAACAAGTTCATATCTACAGAGAAACCACTTATTGAAGTTTTTATTTTAGTCATTATATTTGTATCTCTAGAATTTCTAGTTGGTTTTTATTATAAATTTTATTTATTGTTATTCTCTGTACAATGAGATGAGCACATAATTTAATCCTTTAGGCATGGTTTCTGTTAGTTTTTTGAACATATGTGTAATTGCTTATTTATGTCTTTGTCTAGTAAGTCCAGTGTCTGGGCTACCTCAGGGAGTTTCTGTTGACTACTTTTTCCCCGTCTGTTATGACCAAACTTTTCTGTTTCTTTGTACATCTTGTAATTTTCTGTTGAAAGCTGGACATTTAAAATATTACAATGTGGCAGATCTGAAAGCCTGATTTTCCTCATCTCCAGGGTTTATCATTGCTTTCATTGTCATTGCTGCTGCTGCTATTTATTTAGTTACTTTCCTGAACAAATTCTGTAAAGTCTGTTTTCTTTATCATGCATGACCATGAGATCAGTGTGTGTGAAGAAAGCCTAGTTGTCATCACTGTAGTAATGATTGGACAGTGATTTCTTTCAATGCCTGGAGACAATCGTTTGAGCTGTTGCCAGGTGGCTGTGTGTCCACGTGCTGAGGGATGCCCTCAGCACCGGCATGCAGTCAGCAGCTCTTCCGTATCCTTTAGTTCTTGCTTATGCAGAACCTCAAGTTCAGCCAGAGTTGAAGGCTTAGGATTTTCTCAGATCTTTCCTTGCCATGTGCCACACATGTATATTGCCTTCTACAATTCTCAGAATTTTTTGGAGCTTTTTAACCCTACCTTCACCCCCAGAACGTCTCATTAATCAATTTTGCCTTCTAAGTTTCCTAGTCAGCACGTAGTTAGCCTCTACTGGTCCCACTGCCTCAGGCAGTTGTAATGTTAGATACTCACTGCTGATTGTTTCCCACACACACTCTGGGGACAGGCTGTTTGCACAGCATGAGTTTGTGACAGGTCACATAGTGACAGCTCTCTGGGGGCGGATTTTTTGGGTAACTTTAAATCACTTCTGCTCCTACCTTGATTGTGAGACTATTGCTTATAAAGGCCACCATTTAGGTGAGGATACAGGGATGGGGTAGATCAAGTTACAATGCCTCAAAACTCACTATCTTTATGGAGATTTAGCTGGGTTTTTTTTCTCAAATAAAGACTCCCCGAATTGCTGGAAGTGTTGGTTTAATTTCCAGAGTTCTACAGAGGTTAATTTTGACAAATTTTACAAAGCCATTGTCATTGCTTCATAGAGGAGTAAGTTTTCCAAGATGTTTACTCAGATAGTCTAGAAGTGTATCCCATTTGCATTTGTGTTTAACTGAGTTACTTGCAAGACTAACTAATTCTACAGCTCCAGCCCCATTCACATAAGAGTCCACCTGCATGGATTCTCCTACAGCAGTGTACAACCTGTTGTCAGATTGTTGTTTTTCTTATTAAAGTGTAGGGGTTTTTAAAAATATGCTCATGAATAGCCTTTTGTCATTGTTACACGTTACAAAACTTCCACTAGTCTGTAGCTATTTTTTCCCCTCACTTATCGTTGCTTTAATGAAGTTCTCACTTTTAAGGATTTTCAGTAAAGCAGTTTGTGGATGCTGATCACACGGGTGAGGCATTTAACTACTGTCTAAACCTCAGTCTTTGCTCTGATTCACTGTCTGGAACATCTGAACACATCTACTGAACCCCATATACCAATGGATGCTGACAGACCTAATTAAAAAAATGCTTTTTAAGTAAAGCAAAAAATATTAACTTTGACACTGGAAACGACAAATCTCAAATTTCCTAGCTGATCTTGCTTTCTGTGATCATGAGCTACATCATGTTTTTAGAGCCGACAGGCATATTGACCTACTGATTTTATTTCATCGGATTTTAGAATGCAGAACACATTTCAGGCCCACTTATAGTACCATATGTGTATCTTAAATGATATGTACATATGATGATGTCTTTATTATAAGTACCTTATTTTATTTTAAGTACCTACTGCTGTGCATCTCATTAAGGAAAGCTTGAAACTGCAGTACTGAAATTTTTCATACCACCATCATCCCATAGCATCTCTTTTCCACTTATATGTTGTGTGGCAGAATATTTTTCTGCTCCCTAGAAATGATCAATGTTGAAGGGGAAAAAAAACCCCTCCTCAAATAAATATACTCCAAATCACACACTTATCTGAACGATGGCCACCATTTTAGTCCATAGTCCACACCAATCCATCTAATCATACTGACTCAGAATACTCAACATAGACAATCCACCCCTGAATTCAGGGTCCTCAACACACGTTCTATCCCCTCCCCATTCCTTGTTGACTCTGACCTACTTTTGTCCAACGTGTCCTGCCAGTCTCTTTGCTACTTGACTGCACTTTTTAATTTTTACCTTTGAGTTCCAGGCTGCGCCTAGTGATTTCCAGAGAAACGCCAGACACTTGGCTCATCAGGAGGGGCGGTGAGGATTTCAGAAAGCTGTTAAACTAACTCACTTTCAGATAGTGAGTGGCTGTTGTGCGCATTCCTTCTAGATCTCTGCCATGCCGGCTGCATCCACCCCAGCAAAATAACGTAGCTCCTCCAACCACCTCTGCCTCCATTCATCTGGGTTTCTGCTTTCAGTGACACTCAGATGCTGCTGAAGGGCAATATATATATATATTTTTTAATTGAAGTATAGTCAGTTACAATGTGTCAATTTCTGATGTACAGCGCAATGTTCCAGTCCTTCATATTCACATATATATGTATGAATTCCTTTTCATATTTTTTTACTAAAGTTTATTACAAGATATTAAATATTGTTCCCTGTGCTATACAGAAGAAATTTAGTTTTTTAGCTATTTTTATATATAGTAGTTAATATATGCAAATCTCAGTCTCTGATGGGCATTTTTAAAGCCACATCTGGAACCCTTGTTGCAGAAGTGTCTGAGAAATATATTTTCGACCTCATAGACTTTTGGTTAGGAAGTTGGAATAAAGGCTGACCTGGCTCACCTAACTTGTCTGCCTTTGTGAGTAAAGAGGTCTGGAGTTTCAAGTCCCAATGAAATGTCCCGGCCCTTCAGTAGCAAACTCTTAAAGCAACCAAAATGCTCCCGTCTACCAGAGCATGACTTGTCCTTAGACACTGCTGGACATAACCACCGATGTTGTCTAAGGCATCGTCTTCATCTGGTGCACACTTTCTTTAGATGTGTAATATCCTGATTAACAGGACAAGCTAGTTTGGATTCCCAAGGCCACAGGCAGCCTTCTGCCTGACTTTGGAGTATATATAGTCCTCTCTCAGATCAGCTAGAGCTGTCTGGTGTGTGCTTTCCCAGAGAATGTGGGTGCAGTGCTCCCCACCAGAGTCCTACCAGTTGTTTTATTGCAGGAAGAGAGAGAGTAAAGGAGACAGAACAGGAAGTTCTTGTCCAGCCTCAAACACAGTCACCCCCGTCCAGGGCTCTTGCTCTGGGACACACAGCAGTGCAGGTCAGCAGCGATGTGGCCCCGGTGTACTCCAAAACGTGGTGTGGTTTTACTGGGCTATCTGTGTCTTTCATGGGCCCTGCAAAGTTCTCGGCTTTGTGAAATGGGGAACTAAGGAACTCCCACCCATGGCTGTAACTCCCAGGGTTTGCACCCTTACGGGTTTTGAGGATTTGCTGGCAACTCATTCTTTTTCACTGGGTCATTTCTCGGTTACACCTGCAATCCTGTGACTTCCTTATCAGAACTGCTCCTTACGTTCGGGATTTAGTGAAAGATGCCATTTTAGCCTGTAAGTTCATGTTCAGGGAGGAGGAGGAAGAAGCATAGATCAGAATTGCTGTTTTGCTTTTTTTTATTATTGTTTTCATAAGCCGTCTCCTGTTGTCGAATGGACACTGAGCAAATGAATGACTGTTACACTCCCATTTGAAAGATGAGAAAAACGACACTCAGGGAGAGGAGGCAAACTTCCTGAGTTTCCAAAGACCAAAAGGGATGAGCACAGAATAAGATCCCTGCAAATTTCTTGTCTGTCATTCGCCTTTAGGTCAATGACAGAGTGCCGTGTGTAGTAGTAAAGTTGTAACGTGCTTTTAAAAGGGTGCAGATGTTCTTGTTTTGTTTATAAAATCACAGTGTTTTGTCTGAGACTCTGAAAAAGAGAAATGGGTTAGTAAATGTTGGTTTCTCATCCTTGGTCCTTCCTCCCCTTCACAGATATGGACCCTTCCATCTGTAGCAGGAATAAGACAGCCCCAGCCTTGCCGTCTCATGAGATCAGTACTCATTCATTTCATTCCTGCCCACCAGTAGGTGATAAAGCACAGCGAGATTTTCATGTCCTGCTTCACTGATTCTTGTGAAATTAGGTGTTTGAAAAGGGAAGCTGCTTTTTTTTATATAAAGTGCAGTAATTTTCCTAGCAGAGAAGGAAATTGAGGATTTTCTTCATTGAAAATCAATAGAGATTTCAAGAGCATCTGTATTTCTGATGCATAGATTAAAATGACAAAATCTAGAGGGATTACCGAAACACAAGGAAGATACCAAAAGTGTCTTTAAAGAGCTTTTCTAAGACTGGGCTTTTAAAGAGACTGTTAGTTGACAGAGACCCTCTTCTCATCCATAGTCCCTCTCCTTAGGTTGGAAAGGGCCAGCGCTTCCCATGTGTGCAGTTCTGGTGCTTCAAGTGAGTTGTAGGGTAGGGCGGTGCACGTGGTGCTCCCTTCAGTTTGTCCATCCTAAGTAACCCCTGGCAGTCAGAGGGCGAGTGTTTTGCAACAACGTGAACCATTCACCATGCTCTCCGTGGTGTGTACTCATCTCAGCTCATCCAGGCTCAGGTGATGGCAGAGCAGAGAGTGGTGGCAAGAGGTCAGCCATGAGTAGCAGGAAGCAACTGGAGTCAGCTGGGGCCCAAGTGGCTAGGAGTTCCAGGTTGAATTCCCAGGACTTCCCACAGCTCATTCATTCAGCTAATACTTCTCCAGCACCTGTCATGTGCTGGTGCTTCATTGTGAACAGAACCAAATCCCTGTCCTCATGAAGATGACGTTCTAGTGGACATAAGAAATGATAAACGCAGAAGCAGATCCAGGTCAGGACACATGAGTGCTGTCTACTTTGGAGTGCACAAGGTGAGATCCTTTGGGAAGGAATGTATGATACAGGAAAATGTGGGGGAGAGGATGGCCGTATCCCAGGTCTTATTTGGGTCCCTGAGATGCACCTCGTGATGTGTGGGTCCTTGGTTTGCACAGGAACGAATCCAAGAGAGAGCCACAATTCAGTAAATGTAGATTTATTCAGAGAGATATATACTCCACAGACAGAGTGGGCTGTTTCAGAAGGCAACAGAAAGGCCATGAGGCGTGAGGGTTGGGTGCTCCAGTTTAAAGGAAAAGTAGATACACACTCCACAGACATAGTGTGGGCTGTCTCCCTCAGCAGAGAGAGCAGCCACGAGGTGTGGTTGTTAGTTTTTATGCACTCAGTATCTTCATATGCTAATAAGTGGGAGGAATATTCCAACCACTTTGGGGAAGGTGTTGCGATTACCAGAAATTGGGCCACCACTCACCCTTTGACCTTTCATGGTCAGCCTTGAACCTGTCCTGGCACCTGTAGGAGTGCCATTTAGCATCCTGCTGTATTTCAGTGAGTGTGTATTGAAGCTCAAGTTCTACTGGGAGTTGACTTTTCCACCGTCTCGGTGCTAATGGC